>NW_017672694.1:0-16631 GCF_001879085.1 Nicotiana attenuata | reverse complement strand
ACGCATGAAGCCAATAGCAATTATCTGGGCCTTTGTGTTCTGGTCTAGCAACAAGTTTTAAACGGGATCCAATGTTGGTCATGGGTCAAAGATTGAATTTATCAACTGATAATGCTACAATCATTTCTGGTTGTTTATTAAAACCTTCATTTTACCAGTTTAACACTCAAATTCTTCTAAGAGTGAACATTCACCTCAAACTTTAAGTCGACAGCTGAATTGCTTAATCTCAAACCTGGGATCCTATTTTATTGAGAAGCGATTTTTTCCATTTTTTGTGAATCACCATGCTAAAACTCAGGTTTAACTCCAACTCCAAACTAGCAGGCTTATCTTGTATGAACTACGGTCAGGTGTGCTCATATTAGATTTATACCTAACTAAAACATGAAAAAAAAACTTAAGCTATCAATTTTAAACAATATGAATCCACTATCACTGAGCATTGTACCTCATCGCTATGAGATTCAACACAGTCCAAAACAATTCAGAAGCAGTCCAAGACAGTCCTAGTTATACAGTCCATAATCTGTTGTCCATGTTAATACAAACCAAATAAACTAGTGCTAGATAACTACATATCAACTAGCCTCTATTTAATCACAAATCTAGGACAATCCAAACGAGCACAGATCTGGTGAATACTTTTCATTTCATTCCAATTCAAATCTACATCAGTGCGAATTCAAATGTGTACCTGGTAATTGCAAATAAGAAAAGGAAAAGATCAGTAGCAGTGACAGTTTGCAACAGCATCCCAGGAAGAAGTTGAAATCCAGTAATAACTCAATCGACACAGCAAGTTTAGGAATAGGTTTGAAACTCCAGCAATGAACCAAAACATCAACAATTTCAAGCACCAATGCAGTCCAAAACCAAATCGATTACTCAGATTCAGTTTACAGCAATTCAAATAGACCTTAACAACTCTTTTGGCAGCTACTTTCACATATAGAACAGTATACTCGACAACCAGCTTATTTCTGATCTCAATGCTGAGATCAGTATTGTTTTGAAGGAATTTTTATGATTTTTAGAAACTCTGTTTTATGCCTTTTTCGAAGGGGTTTAGAGGACTGCCCAAAAACTTCCTTTTCAAGGCAAATGAATGCCTATTTATAGATGAACTTAGGGTCCAATTTCAGATTTTCCTTTTACCCCCTTAGTCCCTATTCTAATTTCAGTGTTTACCCCATTATTTCTGACTTGTTACACAAGCAACTAACTTAAGTTTATTAGAACCTACACTATAGTCCCTCCTAGAAAGTTCTATGCTTATTACAATCCCTATTCTATCCTTACCCCCCTTCAAAAATTACCAAATCTGATAAAAGTACCCTTTTCCCATGCCTACCCTTTGAACCTCCTGAAATTACTAGCCTACGTTAACTACACTAACCTTTCTAACTAACCCTGGTCCAAATAACTATTTCTGCAAATTAACCAGCCCACCAATCCAATCGCAAATGCTAAATTCAAGTAACTACTGATTTTCGGATTAACAACTACTAATAACAAGTCAAGTCAAACAGTGCCCAACTAGTATCGATCAAAACTGTAAGCAAACAGATTCGACACAAACACAACTAATAGAACAAACTTAACCATACATGAAGCTTGGAGAAGATTTAAGCAACTCAAAACTTACCGAAATAGTTATTTGGACCAGGGTTAGTTAGAAAGGTTAGTGTAGTTAATGTAGGCTAGTAATTTCAGGAGGTTCAAAGGGTAGTTTAGGCATGGGAAAAGGGTACTTTCATCAGATTTGGTAATTTTTGAAGGGGGTAAGGATAGAATAGGGATTGTAATAAGCATAGAACTTAACCATACATGAAGCCTGGAGAAGATTTAAGCAACTCAAAACTTAAACTAAATCCTAAACATGATCAATCCTAATTCTAAAGAACTCAGTCACAACTAAATTGATAAACGACCCAATTCTCACTATTGATTAAAAGACAATGAAGAATAACAAATAAGAAATAGGCTAACCTATTTGAACACTGGTTCAACCGAAAAAATGAGGAGAAATAAACCCTAAATTGATTGATCAAGAGGAAATATCAGTCAAGGAGAAGAGACTAACGAAGAAGAACAAGGAAAAACTTACTTATGGAGTCCGAGGGTTCTACCGTCACTTAGATTTATAATTCGAATCACTCCAGTAATATTCGAACACTACTGACTGTGGATTCTTCATGAGGGGAGGGAGGAGATCATGTGATGTCGATTTGATGAGATTTGGGGTATTTTAGGGTTTTAGGCCGGATTTTAATTTGAAATTTGAGGGGCTCGGTCATGATTTGAGGAGGATTATTTACGGATTGGTGATGAGGAGATGGAGGAGGTTTGGTGGTGTAAATTTGGACCGATTTTGGCGATGTCGCCGCCGCGGACGGCGGAGACGGCGACAATACTTTCAGTTATTCGACGGCCTCTAGTGGGATTCCAAAGAGGATAATGGCATATTCGTGACGAGGACGTCAAGGCGGTATAGGGGTGTGAATCTGGGAGCCATCGGAGAAAGTGACATTTTCTCCGGCGGCGGCGTTGGTGGCGTTACAGGGGTGAGTACGAGGAAGAAGCAGATGTCTCTAGGGTTAGGATTATTTTCAGACCATTTTAACTAATAATGAGATGGCACCAGGGCCGTTAGATTAAAGGGGATGAAGGGCCAGGATTGATCAACGCCAAAACGGCGTCGTTTCGGGGAGTCGTTGAACCGGACTGGGTCAGGGAAATGGGTTGGGCTGGGTCCGTTTGATTTTTATTTGGGCTGAGGTTTGGTTAAATTGAAATGAGCCCAATTTTGGTCTCTTATTAAGACCACCCTTTTGTAATTTTTTCTTTTGTTTCCTCTTTTTTTATTTCTTTTATTTAATTCTTTGTATTTTAATTTGTATTTTTATATTTTCTGATTTTATTAAAATGCTAAACTAAAACTTAAAACCAAATTAAAATTAGATTTCCTAATTTCCATACACTAATTCTTAATTTAAATGCCAACTAAGACACTAAAATGCAAAAAGGACCATTTTTGTTATTTTCTTTGTATTTTATTCTAAAACAACTTAATTACTAATCTAAAATGTGAAATTAAATTTTAAATGCAAATGCCAAGTATTTTTTTTTTGTATTTTTTCACCGATTAAAATGCACAAATAAAGTGCAAACAATTAACACAAAATTCACAAAGTTGCAAAAATAATGAAAGAGATCATTTGTTTGAATTTTTGGGAATAATTTTCACATAGGGCAAAAATCACGTGCTCACAGCTGCCCCTCTTTGCTCGGGAACATGAAGAGTTTCCGTGCAAAGATAAGTGAGCGGAAACGAGCGATTTTTGCCCGTTTGAATATTCCGTGTGAAGCATTTTTGAAAACCGTCTGACCGAACCCTGCTTCAAAGGTTGCCTACATATCCTTGGCTGTAAAGGAATCAGGTCAGTGTAGTTCTGGAAGGTTTGGTAGCTAGGACTACCAGGGTTGTGATTTCACTGCTGTTGCTGCTGCTACTGCTCAACGACCTCCTTATTACACCGTGTCAAAAATAAAAAGAAACTAGACTAAGCTATGATCTATGAATTACAAAGAGTCTTATCTATCTCTTCATCTTGCGGTTCTTGTTGCCTTGAACTTGTATCCTTTCGGTGGAATCCTCGTTGTTTCCTTGCATTATGATCGGAGAAGTTCTGCCATTCTTCCGAGTGATGCTTAACCGCCGAAATTTGAAAAGTACTCCCTTGTTCTCCAGGTGGGCGCCTGATTGCCGAAACTGAAAATATTCCCTTGTTCTCCAGGTGGGCGCCTGATTGCTAAAATTTGAAAAGTATTCCCTTGTTCTCCAGGTGGGCGCCTGATTGCTGAAACTTTGAAAAGTATTCCCTTGTTCTCCAGGTGGGCGCCTGATTGCTGAAACTTGAAAAGTATTCCCTTGTTCTCCAGGTGGGTGCCTGATTGCTGAAACTTGAAAAGTATTCCCTTGTTCTCCAGGTGGGCGCCTGATTGCTGAAACTTGAAAAGTATTCCCTTGTTCTCCAGGTGGGTGCCTGATTGCTGAAACTGAAAATATTCCCTTGTTCTCTAGGTGGGTGCCTGATTGCTGAAACTGAAAATATTCCCTTGTTCTCTAGGTGGGCGCCTGATTGCTAAAATTTGAAAAGCATTCCCTTGTTCTCCAGGTGGGCGCCTGATTGCTGAAACTTTGAAAAGTATTCCCTTGNCTTGGCCCAGTTCTTGCCAGTCATTTCCTTTCTTTGTTCTTTTGTTTGTTTTCTTGTATTTTAATCATTTTGCTTTTTGTATTTTATATTTTTTGTATTTTGTATTTATTTTATAAAATGCTAAAACAAAGCAAAAGACCTAATTAAACTATCTAACTCCTAAAATTATTATTTAAAACTCTATTTAAAGATAAATGTAATAATTAACAATGCAAAGAAACTATTTTCTTGCTATTTTCTTTACATTTTATTCTAAAACTAATTACTAAAATTGTGAAACTAAATCCCTAAATGCCAATGCATATTTTTGGTATTTTCATATGGATTAAAATGCACAAATAAAAATGCAACAATTACCAAAGGATGCCACAAAATTCACAAAGATTTATAAAATACTAGAAAAAATTATTTTGTTTGAAATTTTGGGAATTACTCATTAGGGCAAAAATCACGTGCTCACAGCTGCCCCTCTTTGCCCGGAAACACGAAGAGTTTTCGTGCAAAGACAAGTGAGCAGAGATGAACGATTTTTGCCCGTCTGCATATTCCGTGTGAAGCAATTTTGAAAAAGCCTGACCGCACCCTGCTTCAGAGGTTGCCTACATATCCTGGGCTAAACAGGAATCAGGTCAGTGTAGTTCGGGAAGGTCGGTAGCTGGGACTACCAAGAGCTGTGATTTCACTGCTGTTGTTGCTGCTACTGCTCACTGACCTCCTTATTACACCATATAAAAAATAAAAGAAGCTGGACTAAGCTATGATCTATGAATTACAAAGAGTTCTATCTATGTCTTCTAAATTGCTCTTTGTGTTGCCTTGAACTTGTATCTTTCCACTGGAATTCTTGCGTTGTTGCCTTGCATTGATTGTAGATGTTTCACCATTCCTCCGGGTGATGTTTGACTGCTGCAATTTGCAATATGTGCCTCTATTCTCCAGGCGGGCTCCTGATTGCTAAAGCTTGAAATGTATTCCCTTATTCTCCAGGTGGGCGCCTGATTGCTAAAACTTGAAAAGTATTCCCTTGTTCTCCAGGTGGGCGCCTGATTGCTAAAACTTCCCTTGTTCTCCAGGTGGGCGCCTGATTGCTAAAACTTGAAAAGTATTCCCTTGTTCTCCAGGTGGGCACCTGATTGCGAAAACTTGAAAAGTATTCCCTTGTTCTCCAGGTGGGCGCCTGATTGCTAAAACTTGAAAATGTATTCCCTTGTTCTCCAGGTGGGCGCCTGATTGCTAAAACTTGAAATGTATTCCCTTGTTCTCCAGGTGGGCGCCTGATCGCTAAAACTTGAAATGTATTCCCTTGTTCTCCAGGTGGGCGCCTGATTGCTAAAACTTGAAAAATTATTCCCTTGTTCTCCAGGTGGGCGCCTAATTGCAACAAAATAACGACGAAGAAAATTTCTGCCCCTGTTTCAATCAAAGAAAACTTTGTTAATGTAAAATGGTGACTAGCTGCTGGCATTCTTGTTGGCCATGCTCCCGCTTCTGACATCCACCCTGACTTGCTTCCTGGACTTGCCTTGACTTGCCCCGATTTCCCAGTTGACTTTCAACCCTTAAATCTCGATGACCCCCATGTTTACTTCATATTACTGTTTGGTGTTCCTGTTCCTTTCCTGTGAACCTTGCCTTTTCCTCGCAAATGTCTGATTATTCCACTGATTTTATTGATCCTTCAGGTTTTACTTCCTTTGACATGTCTCCAACTTGTTGTGTCACCCAACTGGGAAGCTGGCAGTTAGCTTTGACACCCTTCTTTTGTTTTTGAATAGAACTGACACTAAAACGTCTTATAGATAGATCTCAAGACGATGAAATGCAATGACCTCAGGGGTTTTGAGAATAGAAAACTTTGGAAATGCATGAGTGGTAATGAAGAGAAAAAGACAAGACTTATCTGAGCGGAGAGGCTGATTCCGTTGATCGTGCCATGCACTTCGGATCCCAACCTAGTCTGTCCAACCAATCAATTGTTACTCACCACATTTGTTGCCTCATACTTTCACGCCCGACTTTTAACAAAACCCAAACCTTGTTTCTTTCACCATGTTTTAAACATCTTTCAACCACAGACTTCTTTATTTGCACATCTGAAGACTCATGTTCGCCTTACGATGCCCATGAGGGTTTTCACCAATAATATCTCTCAAACTCACTTCGCCTTACAGTGCCCGTGAGGGTTTTCACCAATAAGACTCTCTCATTTCTAATATCTCTCAAACTTACTTCGCCTTACAGTGCCCGTGAGGGTTTTCACCAATAAGACTCTCTCATTTTTAATATCTCTCAAACTTACTTCGCCTTACGGTGCCCGTAAGGGTTTTCACCAATAAGACTCTCTCATTTCGTCATTTTCCTTCTGGCACCAGAGTGTTGTCCCCAACAAAATCGCTTTACCTGCTTGTATTGACATTTGTTAAGATTGATCGGAAGGTCTTTCTTTGGTCCGTAATGTGGCTTTTGGATGGGTTTAGAAAGAAAGGTATAGAAGCTCAAAATAATTCGAACGTGGGTCCAAAATTACAACTTTCGGAATCATATCTCATGCAACAACCATAACTTCTGCCCCAGTTTCCCTTCCGGGGATTATTTGGATTTTTCTTTTGTTATGACTGAACCTCAGTGAGGCTGCCTACGTACCCTTTCGGGATCAAGTCAAACGTAGTTCAGACGACTACGTTCATTGTTGCGATCTTTCCTTTTCTTCCACTTTTGTTTTCTTTCCTTTTACTTCTTTTCTTTTCTTTCTTTTTTCTTATTTCCTGTTTCATTCACTGTTCTTTTCTTTTCTTTTCTTTTCTTTTTCTTTTTTTTCTTTTCCTTTTTCACGATTTTTCTCTTATGTCTCCATTTTCTTTCCCTGCTCGGCCTTACGAGCTTGATTATTGATTCCGAAAGAGGGGTATGCAAGAAAGTATTTAAGGCTCAAAGGGGTAACGAGGGATAAAGTGTTTAGATAGCAGAACAAAATGCCTTCATCATTTCAATCTCAAAATATGTCAAATACAATCAAGTACACAAAGACAAAGGAATCATACATAATATCTCTTGACTGCATCAGAATTGATAGCCATTTCTACACATTTTCCTTCCACATCTGTCAAATATAAAGCGCCATTGGACAACACTCTGGTTACAACAAATGGCCCCTGCCAGTTTGGGGCGAACTTTCCTTTTGCCTCAGCCCAATGAGGTAGGATACGTCTCAGCACCAACTGCCCTACTTCAAACTTACGTGGACGCACCTTCTTGTTATATGCTCTTGCCATTCTCTATTGGTATAACTGACCATGACATACCGCTGCCAGTCGTTTTTTGTCAATCAGACTTAATTGTTCCAAGCGGGTTTTAACCCATTCATCATCATCAATTTCTGCCTCAGCAATGATCCGGAGGGACGGGATCTCAACCTCTGCGGGTATTACTGCTTCGGTTCCATACACCAAGGAATAAGGATTCGCTCCTACTGAAGTGCGGACAGTAGTGCGATAACCCAACAATGCAAAAGGTAGTTTTTCATGCCATTGCCTTGACCCTTCGATCATTTTCCGAAGTATTTTCTTGATATTCTTGTTAGCTGCTTCAACTGCTCCATTTGCCTTAGGACGATATGGAGTGGAATTGCGGTGCATGATCTTAAACTGCTGACATGTCTCGACCATCAAATGACTATTGAGATTTGCACCATTATCTGTGATGATTACCTTTGGGATCCCAAACCGGCATATGATATTTGAATGCACGAAATCGATAACTGCCTTCTTAGTCACAGATTTGAAGGTTTTTGCCTCTACCCATTTAGTGAAATAATCAATGGCTACCAAAATGAATCTATGTCCATTTGATGCTGCTGGCTCAATCGGTCTAATAACGTCCATTCCCCAAGCAACGAAGGGCCATGGTGCCGACATTGTATGCAATTCCGAGGGCGGAGAATGAATCAAATCTCCATGTATCTGACATTGATGACATTTGCGCACGAAACTGATGCAATCCCGTTCCATGGTAAGCCAATAATACCCTACTCGGAGGATCTTCTTTGCCAATATGTATCCACTCATATGAGGTCCGCAAACTCCCGCATGTACCTCAGCCATGATAACTGTAGCCTGTCTGGCATCTATGCATCTTAATAACCCCAGATCTGGAGTTCTCTTGTACAACACTCCTCCACTGAAGAAAAACCCGCTTGCCAAGCGTCGAATTGCTCTCTTTTGATCCCCTGTAGCCTGTGTCGGGTATACTCCCATCCGGAGATACTATTTTATGTCATGGAACCATGGCTCACCATCAAATTCTTCCTCCACCACGTTACAATAGGCATGCTGGTCTCGAACCTGAATATGTAACGGATCCACGTAAGCCTTGTCCGGGTGATGCAACATTGATGCCAAAGTGGCCAAAGCGTCAGCAACCTCATTATGCATCCTTGGAATGTGTTTGAAATCTATTGACTGAAACCGTTGACAAAGTTCATGCAAGCACTGCCGGTATGGTATGAGCTTCAAGTCCCGTGTTTCCCACTCTCCTTGAATATGGTGTACAAAAAGATCCGAGTCACCCATGACCAAGATTTCTTGAACACCCATGTCTATAGCCAGTCTCAGTCCCAGGATACAGGCTTCGTACTCAGCCATGTTGTTGGTGCAATAGAAACGGAGTTGAGCAGTGACAAGGTAGTGCTGCCCTGTCTCAGAAATCAGTACAGCTCCTATTCCGACACCCTTGGCATTGGCAGCTCCATCAAAGAACAGTTTCCATCCAGACTTCTCGACCTGTTCTAATTCTTCAACATGCATTACCTCCTCGTCCGGGAAGTATGTTTTCAAAGGCTCATATTCATCATCAACGGGATTCTCAGCTAGATGATCGGCCAGTGCTTGTGCTTTCATGGCGGTCCGTGTCACGTAGACAATATCAAACTCGGTGAGCAGGATTTGCCATTTCGCCAGTCTCCCCGTGGGCATGGGCTTTTGAAAAATATACTTCAAAGGGTCTAACCGAGAGATGAGATAGGTAGTATATGCTGACAAGTAATGTTTCAACTTTTGCGCTACCTATGTTAAAGCACAACACGTCCTCTCGAGTTGGGTGTATTTTACCTCATATGATGTGAACTTCTTGCTGAGGTAGTAAATCGCATGCTCTTTCCTTCCTGTGATATCATGCTGCCCCAGTACGCAACCAAACGAATTGTCTAACACAGTCAGGTAAAGGATCAGGGGCCTTCCTGGCTCTGGCGGGACCAACACTGGTGGACTGGCCAAATACTTCTTGATCTTATCAAATGCTGCTTGACATTCGTCCGTCCATCTGACCGCAGCATCTTTCTTTAGCAACTTGAAAATGGGTTCACAAGTAGTTGTAAGCTGGGCAATGAACCTGTTGATGTAATTCAACCTGCCAAGAAAACTCATCACATCTTTCTTGTTCCTTGGCGGTGGTAACCCTTGGATGGCTTTGATCTTTGACGGGTCTAATTCGATACCGCGCCGACTTACCACGAATCCCAATAACTTCCCTGATGGAACTCCAAACGCGCATTTTGCTGGATTAAGCTTGAGGTTGTACCTGCGGAGTCTCTGGAAGAATTTCCTCAAATCCCTAACATGGTCACATTGTTTCCTTGACTTTATGATCACGTCGTCCACATAGACCTCGATTTCCTGATGTATCATGTCATGGAACATGGTGGTCATTGCCCTCATATACGTTGCCCCTGCGTTCTTCAACCCGAATGGCATGACTCTGTAACAATACGTTCCCCAAGGTGTGATGAATGCTGTCTTTTCCGCATCCTCCTCATCCATCAAAATTTGGTGATAGCCTGCGTAACAATCTACAAAGGACGCAATCTCATGTTTGGCACAATTGTCAATCAATATATAGATGTTTGGAAGTGGGAAATTGTCCTTCGGGCTTGCCTTATTGAGATCACGGTAATCAACACATACTCTGGTCTTCCCATCCTTCTTTGGTACGGGCACCACATTAGCTAACCAGGTAGGGTATCGAGTAACTCGTATAACCTTCGCCTCAAGCTGCTTGGTAACCTCTTCTTTGATTTTCACACTGATATCTGTTTTAAATTTCCTCAACTTCTGCTTGACAGGCGAGCATTCTAAATAAACCGGCAATTTGTAGACCACCAGGTCGGTGCTTAAACCTGGCATGTCATCATATGACCATGCGAAAACATCCTTGTATTCAAGCAACAATTCAATTATCTCTTCCCTGAGCGGGGCTTCCAAATGGACACTTATTTTTGTTTCCCGAACATTCTCCCGATCCCCTAGATTGATTGCCTCTGTGTCATTCAAGTTAGGCTTGGGTTTTTCCTCAAATTGATTTAACTCTTTACTGATTTCTTCCAAAGCTTCCCCATCATCGTATTCCCCTCCATCCTCACACTCAATTTCCTGTATTACTATTTCACATTGATTATCAAGACTAGGCCGGCGACTCCTTATGCATGACACATCATTGAAATCAGCATAAAAGGGACTGTACAGAAGAGAAAAGAAAACAAAAATAAAGACTATCAGGAGAGAAGAAAAGAGGAAATTGCATTTCATTATAATTGTAAGATAACAAGGTTTAACTCATCCAAATGGACGGAACATAGAAATCTGAATTACAACCCTGGAAATAATCCAGATTTAGTACTCAAAGAAAATCAAAACTAACTACCACGACTCCTTCCGAATCGGAAGAGGAGTAGCTTCCCAGTTATTGAGCTTAGCCTGAGATCCCATGAACTGCACATCAACTATACTAGGACCTTCGCCTGGTCCCACCATATTCACTTCATCGGACACCTTTTCGAACCTTGCGAGCATCTCCTTGTCAGGTTCTATCACCACAGAATTTGGCACTGCTGTTGCTGGGCGTTGTTTAGTACCAGGCGGACGAAGGAACGGGAAAGGCGGGGAATAGGTTTTGGAAGGGTCCACACTCTCTTTTTCATCTTTTTGGCTCTTCTTATGTCAGCTGAAGTGGGTTTGAAACCTAGCCCAAAAGTGTCTGGATTTCCGGGGAGAGACACCGGCTGTATGATTCCTTGCAGTGAAGCACCTAACCCCTTTCCGGGCAAGAATCCATTTCTTATCATCTCTGAGGCTACCATAACAGAAGCGGCAGCTATCTTGGGCATAGGAACACACTCTCCTTCCGGAATTTTATCAACTGGCACGGTATCCATGACTTGATACACCCAGGGACCTTTGTCATTTTCAACTTCCTCAAAGGATGTAATAGCATTACAAGAATTGTCCTCTCCATGGACCACGATCTCCTGCCGATCCCATTCAAACTTGACCATTTGATGCAAAGTAGACGGTACTGCCTTTGCGGCATGAATCCAGGGTCGTCCCAATAAAAGATTGTAGGAAACACTGACATCGAGCACTTGAAACTCCATCGTGAATTCCACGGGTCCTATTGTTAGCCCCAACACAATATCTCCCACTGTGTCTTTCCCTCCGCCGTCAAATCCCCGTACACAGATGCTGTTTTATGAATTCTTTCCCTGTCAACTTGCAACTTTTCTAGAGTGGAAAGAGGGCAAATGTTGGCACTAGACCCGTTATCAATTAACGCCCGAGTCACCACGGAATCTTCACACCTCACTGTGAGGTACAAAGCTCTATTATGTTCAGTTCCTTCCAATGGTAACTCGTCATCAGAAAATGTCACCCTGTTTACCTCAAAAATCTTATTTGCAATCTTCTCAAGATGATTCACAGTAATTTTATCTGTCATATGAGCTTCGTTTAGAATCTTCATCAAGGCCCGGCGGTGTTCATCTGAATGGATCAATAAGGACAATAATGAGATCTGTGCCGGAGTTTTCCTCAGTTGTTCCACAATCGAATAGTCCTGGGCCTTCATCTTTTTCAGGAACTCTTCAGCTTCTTCTTCAGTAACGGCTTTCTTTATCGGTGCCGAATTGTCTTTAGCTGCTTTAACCTTTCTCAATTCTTCAGGGGCAAAGCACCTCCCTGATCTAGTCAACCCATGAGTTTCACACACTTCTTCTTTAATTTCCTTTCCTTGGTACATCACAGTCACCCTGTCATAATTCCACGGGACAACTTTCTCACTAACCACAGGCAATTGGGTCACCGGTTTAATGATAACTGGCTCTGCTCGAACACCTTTTACAACCAACACAGGCTCGACAGCTGCTCCTGGTATTGTCACCTTAACAGGCCCTGGTTTTATTATCCTCACTGGTTCACTGACTGTCTGGCCCACTGTGACCAAGGCTTTCTTATCAACCAATTCCTCATTTGCTTTATTTTCACTTGCTTTAATCATCATCACAGTTTGCGACGGCTTCTTGTATTCTCCCTTCTGCACTATCTCAACCATGTGAGCCTCATGATGAATTGGTAGCGGATTCTGCGTGATATTGGGAATCTCCGGAGCTTGCACCTCAAGTCTCCGTGTATCAATCAGTTCCTGAATGGCAGTTTTCAGATGCCAACACTTCTCTGTATCATGTCCAGGCGCTCCTGAGCAGTACTCACAATTCACTGAATGGTCCAGGTTCCTTGGGGGAGAGTTTGGTAATTTGGGTTCGATCGGGTTCAACATACCCAACTGCCTCAGTTTGTGGTACAGGCTCGTATAAGATTCTCCCAAGGGAGTAAAAGTCTTCTTCTTCTGCGACCTATCATTCTTATATGCAGGATTGGGTTGGAAACTGGTTCCAGCGGCATTTCGGTTGGTTCTTGGGGGTGGGTAAGTGTTTTGGGGAGTGGGTGCGCGCTATTGGGCACGAGTAGGAGGTTGCGGGTATGTCCGGGTAATGCTGTGGTGGGCCATATGAAGTATGCGGGTAAGCTTGGGGGTGAGGGCGAGGTTGGTGATAATATGGTGATGGACCCCTGGACCAGACCCTTGATTCCACTACTGCCACTTCTTCTTTCTTCTTCTTTCCCAATACTCCTCCGGTGCCGCTTTGGATGGCCTGCGTGGTTGCTTTGAGCGCTGAGTAGCTCATAATTTTGTTAGACTTGAGACCCTCTTCTACCATACTTCCCATCTTCACGACCTCATTGAAAGTTTTCCCTACAGCGGACACCAAATGACCATAGTAAGTTGGCTCCAAAGCCTGAAGGAAATAATCAACCATCTCATTCTCTTTCATCGGAGGATCAACTCTCGCTGCCTGCTCTCTCCAACGGAAACCGTACTCTCTAAAGCTTTCTCCGGGCTTCTTCTCGATTTTGGTCAGTGACAGACGGTCCGGGACAATTTCGAGATTGTATTGAAAATGACATGCAAAAGCTTGAGCCAGGTCATCCCAGGTGTACCACCGAGCATGATCTTGTCTTGTGTACCACTCCAACGCTGCTCCACTTAAGCTTTGACTAAAGTAGGCCATTAATAGCTCATCTTTTCCCCCAGCTCCCCTCATCTTGCTGCAAAATCCCCTCAGGTGGGCCACCGGATCACCATGGCCATCATACAGGTCGAACTTGGGTAATTTGAATCCTGCTGGCAACTGGACGTCAGGAAACAAGCACAAGTCCTTGTAAGCCACACTCACTTGACCCCCGAGACCTTGCATATTTCTGAAGGACTGCTCTAAACTTTTGACCTTTCGTATCATCTCCTCTTGCTCCAGGTTTTTGGGAGGTTTCTCTTCTTCAGCTGAGAGATTAAAATGGGGAGCGTAAGAGCATGGTTCTAGGGGCTTGAAGGTGGGTTCGGGTGGGTAATAGTGGTTTTCCTGGGTTTGGAACAGAGGTTCACTAGAGGATCTGTGTAATGCGGTGGGTGGAGGAGCCACGAATACTGGAGCAATTGGTGGTGGGGGACATGGAATTTGCTTGGAGGGTGGTGGTGGTGGTGTCTGAGAGGTGGTTCCATAATATTGCTGGTGAGTAGGGAGAGCAGGATATGAGTTCACTGTGGGAGGATCCTGGGGTTGAGCTGGTGGTGGGAGATAATTGGGGTTGGCAGGATAGACTGGTGGTGGATGTCCCTTCGACCAGGCCTGGTACATTTCGGCCATCTGCTGCTTTAACTTATACATCTCCTCTCTCATTGTATTCACATCCATTGCCTCCTCCTCTCTGGATGGGTCAACGATGCTTGCTTCTAGATCTTGGTTGGCCATTTTCGACTTGTCCTTGGAGCGGGTGTTGTAAGGGTGGGTTGCCAGAATGCCAGTCAGCTTAACACCTGCCTGGACTCATCAACAACAACTTGTTAGCGGTTAGGGCATTAACAAATAGATAACCGCACATTGATGGATGGATGCACCGAAGCAGTCAAACGTTGCTATTATGTCGTTGTTCAATCCCATGCGTCATCCCGGCTTTTCATTTCTTTCTCTTGCCAATTAGTTCCTACTCTTATCTTTCCCTTTTCACCTTTTTTCTCCCTCTTTTGGGTTCTCCTTCCTTTGGTTTTTCCCCTATTTGTATCATTCCTTTTTAGTTTTCCCTTTTATTATTTAGAAATGGTCGAATCCTATGGAGATTGCCTACGTATCACGACCCCGCGTGAATCAGACCAAGCGTAGTTCGTGAAGAATAAATGTAAAGTAGAAGCAGAATATTTTTGGGAATTTTCAAGTTTATTGATAGCAACTACGTCTATTACAAAGACTCAAAACCGACTCTGATGCAAAAAGAACTACAGACTCCACTATCCCTATCCTAGTTCAGACTCAATCAACTGACTGCCTTTTAACGAAAAAGGAAATACAGACTCTGGTAGAAAAGAAAGACAAGCCCAAATGACCTAACTCCATTAAAAAAGGAAATACAGACTCAAAAGGCAAACTCTAGCAGACTCAAAGACAATCATGAATACATTAAAGCTCCTGGTGCCCGCGGGACATCGTTCGATCTCGCCGCGGGCCTATATGCAAGTTCCCCTTGGAGTCTGTCTAAGTAATTCATTATCTGCTTCACAAATATCATTACTGATGCAAAGAAGGTGGTACGGGTCATGTTCTCGCACATCTGGCATTTCCGGGTAATAGAATGAGCAACGGTTAAGATTCTCTCTCGGATTCTTCCTTTCTCTTGAAGCAACCGCCCTATCTGCTGGGCCCTAGCCTCCAAAGTCTGCTCAAACGCCTGGCTTTGTTCTCGGAGTTGCTGTATGTCCATTTCTAACGGTGCCAATGCCCTGTAACAGTGTTCTCTCTCGACTTTGAAGTCCTTTGCCTGTTTAATCATTCGGTTTTCTGCAGCAGTGGCCTTTTCCTTTAATCTTGCGACCTTATTGTCATATTCTTCTTTTAACTGCTTAACCATGCGAGCCCGTTCTTCTGCATTTTTAGCCAATTGCCTCTGGACCCCAACTAATTCCTTTTCTGCTTTGTCGAGGTCAAAACTGTAATCATTCACCTTTTGCCTTAGATTTGCTATAAGCTTTGTATCTTTGGCACTTCTGACGGGGTTGTCGGCCTCTAGCTTCATCTTTTGGATTTGGGCTCGTAAAACTTCATTCTCCTTGGCCAATTGTTTCCTCTCCCCTTCGTCAGCCGCGGCTTGCAAGCTATTTTCAAATCGGAGGTCTTGGACCTGTTTTTCCAATGCTCCTATGCGGGCCCTGTACTCATTTTCTTTAGCTAACCAAGCCCACTGTTCTTGTGATAATTCAACAAATTCCTGGATGTGAGGTCTTTTGGCCGGTCGTCCGAATGCAACGTCCCTTCTATACCAAGCCTGATAATCAGGCGACACCTCTCCTTTGGCTCGATCCCGGACACAAGTATTTGCCGCCAAATATTGACATTCGCTCCAGACTTGGCGGACCATTGCTTCAGGAAACTGGCCATCAGGGCCAATCTCAACCACTTGCAAACTAAGATCATCATCCTTGGGTACTATCTGGCATCTCCCCAGCTGCCTCAACACCCGATACGGGGCGTAAGGCTGAATGCTTCTAAGCCCCATCAGAAGGAAATGTGGTCGGGCTGCCGGCATATATACGACTTCATCAACAGGTAACCATCCCAGTGTCCACTCTATTTGGCTAGCAGTGAGGGACCGAAAATATGTTGTCCAACCCGTGACCCCTTCTGGCAATTTGGCCCCTTTAGTTCTTGTGTAAAATTCTTCTATGCATGTTTTTTCTGGAGACCCATAGCTCAAAAACTGAGGGCGATGATACAGATGCTCAATCATCCACATTTGTAATAATAAGTTGCACCCCTCGAAGAAGGTTTCCCCGGCTTTACAAGCTGTAAGAGCACGGAAGATGTCGGCCAATATCATAGGTGCAAGTGTACTTTTGGCTTGAGTGATTAACGTGCTGACAACCCCAGCTATTTTTATGTCAATGTTCCCATCCTTCCTTGGAAATATTAAAAGCCCCAAGAAAGCCACCATAAAAGCGAAACATCGATGCTCCTCCCACTTCTGGCGGTTTCCTTTG
>NW_017672693.1:88308-175100 GCF_001879085.1 Nicotiana attenuata | reverse complement strand
AAACTAAGAATTACATCACCCAAGTAAATCAGGAGTCTGATTGTTTGACCTAGAAAATTATAGAAGTTGTGCTTGAGAATATGGCAGAATTACTCTTAATATTAGAGGTACAAGAGAAATAATACAACAACCATAATCTATAATGGCTGTACAAGGAAGCCAGTTAGAAGAGTAAAAACCTCGCAAGAAGTCAGCACGAAGCTCCCACCGGATTGTGTATACACCAGAGGTGCAAGTATTATAATAGAGCTTCAAGTTATGGACGTGAATTACACCTAGGTGGAAGGGAGGTCATGAAAGAGATAGAAGATAGGATGCGAAATTTAAGGTAAGTAAAGTAAAGGTGAACAACGTACGAGATACTCAAAGGCAGAAGATCGTGCTTATATATGCACACATATGCTATTTTGGAAGTATTTTGGGTACAAAAATACATAGGGAAAAATTGGGTATCAACAGAGGCTGGTGTTTCAAACTCAAGTGGTATGGACATGTTCACCTCGGCATCTCCAGAAGGCTGAATTTGGACTACAATCTGATTAAGAGTGACTGTTGGCTTCTTTGGATCGTCGCCTTCTGTGATCAAACCGATTGATCCTTTGGGATCCCAATCGTCCTTTATTTCAATCATATGAACACCTCCACCCTTGTGGTCTGGTAGAGGGTTGTTGTGGACATTCGGAGCAGGCTCCTTTGCCACGATGATCTTGTTGTCAATCAAAGCCTGGATCTTGTCCTTCAGGGAGCGACATTCATCAATAGTATGCCCCTTCATGCCAGAATAGTATGCACAGGTTTTATTTTGGTTGACCCATTGGGAAGGGTTTTCAGGGGTTATGGCAGGGATAGGGGTGACATAACCAGCAGCTTTGAGTCTTTCATACAGTTGGTCGATTGGTTCGGCAATGGCGGTATACTGTTTTGGAGGTCTGCGGTCGAAATTTGGTCGGGGTCTAGGAAAGTTTTGGCGAGGGGGAGGTGATTGATAGTGGGATTGTTGAGTGTTGTAAGCTCGGTGGACGTGTGCGGGCTGGGAATATCTGGGTGAAATAGGTTGGTATGTAGGAGGTGGAGGCGATTGATGGGTAGGCGGTCGTGTTTGGTAGGAGGGGGTGGATGTTTGGAAAATTGGAGTGGGCTGATATGTAAGTGGAGGTATTGGGTAAGTTTGGTATTTGACAGGTGATTTGGTTCTCTGTGCAACCATTACGGCACCTACGTCCCTTTTCTTGGACGTACCACCAGATTGTAGAGCCTTGTTGGTGGCTTGCAAAGCTTCAAAGTTTGTAACCATTCCACTCTTGATACCTTCCTCGATCCTTTCTCCTAGCTTGATGATGTCAGAAAATTTATGGTTTTCGATCAACATCAGTCTTTCATAGTATTGCGGATCCTGAGCCCGGACGAAAAACTTGTTCATCTGTTCTTCCCCTAATGCAGGTCAAACCTTAGCAGCCTCTGATCTCCAACGAGCGGCATACTCGCGGAACATTTCTGTGGGTTTCTTCTTTAAATTCTGAATGTAAAACACATCCGGTGCATTTTCCATGTTGAACCTGAACCTATCCATGAAGTCGGACGCCATACTTACCCAGTTTGACCACTTCTTTGGGTCTTGGCAAATGTACCAAGACAGAGCATCTCCTTTCAGGCTCCTCATGAAAAGCTTCATGCGGATCTTCTCATCTTTTCTTACTCCGACCAGCTTGCCGCAGTATGTTCTCACGTGAACCCTGGGATCTCCTGTACCATCAAACATTTCGAACTTGGGAGGTTTGTACCCCTCGGGCAGTTCGACATCGGGCTGTATGCATAAATCTTCATAGTTTAGCCCCTCAATTCCCTTACTTCCTTCAACGCCTTGGATCCTGGTGGTTAACTTCTTAAGCTCTTCGGCCAGATTTCTGATGAGCAAGTCCTTATCATCGGACTCGGGTGTGCTTGAGATGGGATGGGTAGGATGTGGCACAGTCTCTACGTAGATGGGGGTGTTGTGTTGGGTGTGGCAGTGGTCATTCAACGGTTCCGGGATGAGCAGTGGAGTAGTGTTGGGAGTGTGACAAGTATTGCCGTGGTGGTGAGGACCGGGCTGCTTTGGGATATTTTGTGGAGGTATGGGATTCTGAGTATTTGGGAAGGTAACTTCTGGAGCGGTAAGGGAAAATGACAGACTTGCCAAATTCCGGACTTGATCAAGCTCTTCTTGGAATTTCAGTAGTTTTTGTTCTATTTGAGAGGCATTTTCCTTGGGGACCATGGCACTACGAGTGACCTCTACTCGTTCAGCTGAGTTGTTTGAATCTTCCATTCTTCTTTTGCCTTTGTGCCTGACGGGACTGGGAGGAGGAGTAGGTGGAGGGCCCCTGGATCTTGTAAAATATGCTGATGTTGCCAGAGTTCACGAACTAACCTTGGCGGAGGGGAATAAACAAAAAGTAAAACAAAAGGTGACAAGTCGTTAGGATTATAAGAAAAGGATGTTGCAATATTTAAACACGTAGTGTTGAAATATAAAGCGCGTCCTAATTTTGGGGACCTCGTTGTGCCCGAGGTAGGCCTAGCGACAAGTAAATTTAGAGAACTTGGAATGCTAAATGCCTCATTTTATTGATAAAAAGGTAGACGAATCCCAAAACGACACTAAATAACAGGAAATAAAAATGTCACTAGTGGCAATAGGCCTTATTACATTTCTCAAAGCAAAAAGGAAAAGCTCCTATCTATTTGGTCCCAGAAGGACCTTCCCCAGACTCGGCAGTGTTAGCTCCCTCGAACAGCTCTCCCAGCTCGCTCAATCCTAGCAGCAGGTAAGCTCTGGCCAGATGTCCTCCTTCATTCCCTTCAGCAACTCGGCAGTCTTCGAACCTCTTCAGAAACTTCTCCTCCAGTTCCACTATACCCCGCTCCAAGCAGATCAGTCGTTTGTTGGCACTGACAGCCATATCAATCCATTCTTCAATTAGTTATTGATTGGCTTCTTGTATTTCACGGTGCTCATTTTCACATTCCCGCATCCTCTTGCGCAGTTGGTTGTACATTACTTGTGCTTCAACCTTTTCATAGATGATTCTGTGACCTCGAACAAACCCAGGTTGACCCAAACCGTTGTGATTGTCCTCCAGCCAGCCTGAATAATGTGGGGTACAACCAGCATGGTAGCGATCCGGTTCGATGGTGTCTTTTCCCAAGACAATTTTGCAGTGCCACATATGTTGAGCCTGGCACCTGTACGGACTATCGTCGCTCTGGAAGTCAGCCCGGAAGTGACTCATCTTGTCGACCCTTGGTATAACCTGCTTCCTACCAGCCTGTCTCATAACTCGAAGAGGGACATAAGGGTAGGTCCCCCTCAAACTGTTCAACATTAGAAATGGCGCATCCCTAGATCGAACGATGAATTCTTCAGTAGGGAACCACTCGAACATCCATTGCACTCAGTCCTCAGTCAGATTATCGAAGAGTTCGACCCATTCTCTAGCATTCTCCGGTTGGGCGAACATGTTGCGCATGTAATTCATTCGCTTCGGGTGATGAAAGGCGATATGATCGTCCCAGTCTCTACGATGGATTTCCTGTCGGTATTCACCCTTTTGGAGGTGTTCCATGAGCCATAGTTGAAGTAGCAGATTACAACCCTCGAAATGCTTGGCTCCCTGTTGACACCTTTCTAGGGCTCGGTATATTTCTGCAATGATCATTGGCACGAGACTGAATGGTTGTCCGTCAATTCCTTCCATTAGAGTTTTGGTGACCATAGCTAGCCTGGTATGAATTCTTGCTTTCTTCATTGGGAACACTATCATCCCCAAGAAACAGAACATGAAGACAAAGACCCTTCGATGGATATGCCCCAATGATGTAAGGGCGAACTCGTCAGGATAAGTACGGTAAGATTTGTTGTGACCGTACCTTTCGTACATATATTCAAAGGGAATGTACGACTCCTTCAAACATGTCAAATCAGGATTCTTCTTTAGACCCATTATTTTGAGAAAATCTCTACCTTTGCGGTTTTCTGGCATCAACAAACCCGGAGTTTCCCACGGTATTCCAGCCAGTCCTCGTATCTCCTCAAGCAAAGGTGTCATCTCAGTGTCTCCGAAGCGGAATACCGATCTATCACAGTACCAGAATAGAGTGGCAGCTTCTATGATTTTGTTGTCGGGTTGAATTTCTAGGAGAGAAGGTAGGTTACCTAGTAATTTTCGGACAAGAGCTTGATCACTGGAATGAAGATCTTCCCACCATCTTAACAATCTGGGGTGAATGTTGGTGACCATGCCGAATCTGGGGACCTCGTGCCTCATTTCTGCAAGACAAAAGTGTTAGACCCTTACCCCCACCAGACTCGACTATTTAACATCAACAATTAGCATAAGAAGCATTTAGTTCTCCAAATGAATGCACAGAACGTGGTAGTGTCCGTTTGGGTTTCAAGGAAACCCAGTGGACTTTGGACAAGGCTATCTTAAAGAGTCATTATGCGGACAACATAACTGACTCGGCTAGGTTTGACAATGATGCATGCATAATTAAACAGAGTAGGGTTTCTATGGAGTATTAGACTGGTACCCTTGAGCAGACAACTCAAGAGGGAAAGGCACGGAACCGTCGACTACACCGTTGATCGACTGGTTTTACTGCAAATATGCCTTTGCCGGATTTAGGGGGTGATAAAATCGGAAGGGCGCAACCACTCATTATAAGCGTTGCTATGGTATATTGTTTGGCACGAGTAGAATATGATGTTGAATATGCAGTTACAATAATCAAACAAGTTGTCACGTATTTGCATGTTCATAAAGTAATAATTACAACAGTTTCTCATAATTTACAACAGCATTAAAGGAAAGCGATAAAGGAAAGCGTTAAAAGAAAAGAAACAAAGAGCCAAGTTAGTTTCGTAGTAGAATAAAGAATAAATACTTAAAGGCATTTTAAACAAGTAAAGACATGTAAAGAAACATAAATTCAAAAATAGCATAAGATGGTAAAAGCTTTAAAGAAATCCCCAGCAGAGTCGCCATGCTGTCGATGCCCCCTTTTCTCGCGAAATCGGGTTTATGACATTTGGGCGGACAACTCTTTTCCTTTTGGGAATCGGGTTTGCAATTTAGAAGAGTCGCCACCTAATGATTAAGTGCATTAGGACACTAAAAATGAATTTGATTTAGAAAACCAGAGGTTGGGTAAGGGCTTGAAATTATCTCAAGGGGAAGGTGTTAGGCACCCCTCAAGATCCAGTAGTGTGGTTCCTGGCCATGCTACAATTGTGACTTTAAATACAAACAACAAGTAATCATGCAAGCATTGTAAATACTAGGTAACTTTCACATAACGGTTGCAAATAAAAGAAGTACAAGAGGTTTAAAGAGTGCTGAAATTTGGAAGAAGGTAGTTTTATAATTAAAAAAAGATACACAAATAAAGGAGAAGGGGTCAAATAACTGATGCAAGTAATTCGAAAAAAAGTGAAAGAGGCGGAAGTTTGGGGAGAAACAGTACTGAAAATCAGACAATTAAAAATGAGACTTTGCATAGTAAGTACAAGTGATTGAAGTAAAAGAAGAAGTTAAAGAAACTGAAAACTAAACAGCTTTAAATTCTGGAAAAAGGAAGTAAACAAGTAAAGAGGGAGGGGGGTCCTAGGTTTATAAATAATACGGATCACCCCACACAACACCCGGTAACCATTTATATACGTGGTGTTATCGCGTGGTCATCATATCCATGTCTACCCTTACCCACCCCGTTAAGGTATTAAATTGCGGAATGATCTCGTTACTTATTGCATGCTACTACCCGTCCCAATCCTATCAGTCCCGGAGGTATTAGGGACTACTAGTCCTAAAGGGGAG
Organism: Nicotiana attenuata; assembly: GCF_001879085.1. Lineage (NCBI taxonomy): Eukaryota > Viridiplantae > Streptophyta > Magnoliopsida > Solanales > Solanaceae > Nicotiana > Nicotiana attenuata. Next base: position 169,242 of record NW_017672693.1, on the reverse strand, counting down.
GGAAAATTGGCTTTTAGAGTTTAAAAAGGACAAAAGTCTAAGGCGACATTCAAAACATACATGACAAGTATGGGGAAGCACATAACAGACAAGGCTCAACCAAACCTCCTTAAAACATAATGAACATATAGTTTTAGCATGTCTTTCAGATACTGATTAGGTCTTTAATTAAACTTAAACGTTAAGGCGTGGCTGATTTATCACATATTTTCAGATAAGAAGTCCAAATTAGGCCTGCCCACTGGTTGTAATTATTAAAGACTGGTGTAGTTAATTAATTACCTAATGGCTTGCCTAGGTGAGACCTATGGGCATGATATCTAGCAATGCGAAGTATATTGATTTTAAAGAAAGCAAACATATACTCTGCAGATGTTGAGTATCGAAATTGTTGATTTTAGACTTGATTCAGATTCTGTTGATTACCCTTATAGACATGCTTTCTAGGCGTGATTAATTTTAAAACGTTTATAGAAATGCGAGAGTCCTATAGGCATGGTATCTATAATGCGATTTTGTTATTTTAAACCTATAAACCGTTTGCCTAACGATAGATGCAAAATGCAGAATTTAAAAGATCCTTTAGGCAGGTTATCTATACGATGCAAGAATGCAGAAGCCTATAGTCATGGTATCTATATGAGTGCAGAACCTCAAAGGCATGGTATCTATATATGCATAAGTGCAAACAATAAGCAGGATTTCTATATGAAATGCATAAGTGCAGAATTATAGACAGGATTTCTATATGACAAGCATAAGTGCAGAACTATAAGCAGGATTTCTATGTGAAATGCATATGTGCAGAACTAGAGACAGGATTTCTATATGACATGCATAAGTGAAGAACTATAAGTAGGATTTCTATATGATATGCATAGATGAAAAACAGGATGAGATTGCAGGAATAAACACCTAAGAACATGATGTCTACCCACATGCATATATGAGTGACCCTCCCCTTTTCACTATATACCCCCATAAGTTATTACAAATTAGTACAACCCAGAATGAATAAAGGAAAGTAAAATTACATCAGAAATTAAAGTACAACCAAGGAGAGCCTAATTTAGACTCCAAGTCTGAAACATGAAATAAACCAACTCAAAAGATCTGATTTTCAAAGCCTTTCATTTTTGGGTGTGTCAGAGTTCCCAGGAGCTTCATGAACTCCAGGCAGTGCTTACACCCAAATAAATTGCAAAATTGAATTAAAGTGCAGTGTGGAAGGGCCAGCCCTCAGATGTCCAAGTTCAGAGGGAACTCAAGGTCCCAAAGCAAGGCTCATAGGAGGGGGGCAGAACTTAGAAACTAGGAATGAGTGTAAGTGCANATTGATTTTAAAGAAAGCAAACATATACTCTGCAGATGTTGAGTATCGAAATTGTTGATTTTAAGCTTGATTCAGATTCAGTTGATTACCCTTAAAGACATGCTTTCTAGGCGTGATTGATTTTAAAACGTTTATAGAAATGCGAGAGTCCTATAGGCATGGTATCTATAATGCGATTTTATTATTTTAAACCTATAAACCGTTTGCCTAACGATAGATGCAAAATGCAGAATTTAAAAGATCCTATATGCAGGTTATCTATACGATGCAAGAATGCAGAAGCCTATAGTCATGGTATCTATATGAGTGCAGAACCTCAAAGGCATGGTATCTATATATGCATAAGTGCAAAACTATAAGCAGGATTTCTATATGAAATGCATAAGTGCAAAACTATAGACAGGATTTCTATATGACATGCATAAGTGCAGAACTATAAGCAGGATTTCTATATGAAATGCATATATGAAAAGCAGGATGAGATTGCAGGAATAAACACCTAAGAACATGTTGTCTACCCACATGCATACATGAGTGACCCTACCCTTTTCACTATATACCCCCATAAGTTATTACAAATTATTACAACCCAGAATGAATAAAGGAAAGTAAAATTACATCAGAAATTAAAGTACAACCAAGGAGAGCCTAATTTAGACTCCAAGTCTGAAACATGAAATAAACCAACTCCAAATATCTGATTTCCAAAGCCTTTCTCATTTTTGGGTGTGTCAGAGTTCCCAGGAGCTTCATGAACTCCGGGCAGTGCTTACACCCAAATAAATTGCAGAATTGAATTAAAGTGCAGTGTGGAAAGGCCAGCCCTCAGATGTCCAAGTTCAGAGGGAACTCAAGACCCCAAAGCAAGGCTCATAGGAGGGGGGCAGAACATAGAAACTAGGAATAAGTGTAAGTGCAATAGAGGGGATTCTGGGAAGGCCATGGCAGGCTGGTGGTCATACCCAGCAATTAGGAGTGTCGGCACACCCCTGGCCAGCCTGTTTGCCACATTTGTTTGGGAGTTAGGATCCATTAAGGATCGGGTCCAAACATGAGCAGCAATTTGGATACTGTCATGCCTGAACCTTGACTCAAACACATAGAGGGAATAGGGGTATAGGGATTCACAGCATAAAATAGGTGCAAAGAGAATAATATACAGATATTGGTTTGATGGTTGAAACTAAATTAGGACATACCAGTTTCAGAAGTAAGCAGAGAAAAAGTAGTAGTAAAGCCCAAATTGCAAGCAAACAGCCAGGAGAAACTCAGATGAGAATGTGAAAGTATTGAAATTGAGAGTGTGAGGTGAGTAGTGTAAGCTGAAGATGTGTAAAAGTATTGAATTCGAAGTTGTCTTAAAGAGTATTCATTCGTGTGTCCTTGAAAGTGCAGAAGGATAGTCCCCTTTTATAGTGCAGAAGGCAAGTAAGAAAAGGTAAGAAAATAGTTTTACAATCAATCACATAAAGTCTCCCTTTAGTTAAGGGATTCTGATTTCAAATAGAAGACAATTAAGGAAAGAATTTGACTGAAATCTTTTCCAAAGTAACACAAAGAGGGTAAATACATAGGAGTTTATTTAAGGGAAAAAAAGTCCAGTGGTACACGGTTTGTGAAAATAAGGAAAGGGAACCAATTAAACAGTCAGTAAAATCAAAATCGCAGGCTGTGTTCGAATGAACCAAGTCAGGAAAAGAGAGGAAAGGGTTTTACTTAAGGAAAATCAATAACAATCAATCAAACCTTACTAAAAGGGATTCGGAATCAATCATAATTGGCAAAACCTTTTTGAAAGAAGAATTTCTCATATATAAGGCACACAAATATCAAACAAGAAGGAGTTGTCATGCTGATTAGAAAAGACTATCATAGAAACAGTCATAAAAAGGTTCATGTCCAATTTATAGACTCAGAATGAGTCTGAGAGTTCAGGGTTTCAAAGTAGAACCCCAGTTCAAACACAAAATCGAACTTGCCAAAGAAACCCCCAAATTCTAGGGTTTTCACTCGAATCAGGCACAGAGATGAGAAGGCAAGTCATTGAAACAGACTCAGAGGTCTCTTTTGAGAGACTCATAAGAGACCAACAAACATGATAGCAGGTTTGAAAGCATAAAGAACATGTTTGAGAAAAGCTTCGGAATTTAAGCAAGTTCAGCAGAGAGAAGAAGTGATGTAAACTTAAGAAACAATAAAGGAAGCATGCTTAGAACTCAAACAAAGTCAGGTAAAGCAAGCAAAATTTAAGAACTCGGTAGGAAACACGTACAGTAGAAAAATACTGAAAATGTAGCAAAGAACAGATAGAAGAACATAACAAAGATTAACATGCGAGCCTAGTCTAAAGGCACAGTAGAATACAAAGATATAGAAGAATCGTATATAGTAGGAAGAAAACAGAAGAACAACACATGCGTGGTAGAGAATGAAAATACACGAGCATAATATAGACAAACACACATAAAGAAAAGAATCAGAAAGATTTTTTGAAAACCTTTCAGAAACCCTAAATCGAAGAGAAACAATTTTGAAAGAAAAGATTGGGGAAAACACTTAAAAAATCCAGTAGAACACAAATATATCACAGATCTAAGAAAACAAACAAAGAAAAACCTCGAATAGCTTAGGATTTCGGAGAAACCCTAGAAATGAGAAAGGCTCGGAAGAAACTCCGATCTGGAGTCGGATGAGGTGGGAAATAGGCTCCTAATGCTTGAATACGCCTGAGCATGGCCGGAGAGGCCATAGAACCATAGATCTAAGAAGGTCTGAAAGAGAATCATCAAGGTCAGACCTTAAAGCTTCGAACACCCATGGTCTAATGGTGGAGGGGGGTGAGTACAGACCATCCATGGCCTGAGAAGCCATGGATTCTGGTGAAAGTACGGTGGAAAAAGGGTCGGAGACGGTTAGGGTTCCTACGAGAGAACTTTGGGAGTGGAGAGTATTCAAGGACAACGGACTAAACGAAATGGGGGGATTATGGTGGGGTTGGTGAATTAAAATGGAAAGGGGTGATCCTGGTCGTTGATCAAAATGATCAACGGCCTGGATTGAAAGAAAATCTGGGCGGGTTAAACAAATGGGTTAAGGGGTTGGGTAAAATTGGAATTGGGCCGGTCCAATTAGGGTTAGGATTGGGTCAATTTGAGGGCTAAAATTGAAATGTAAATAGGCTGTAATTGCAAAGAAATGAGGCTAAATGTTAAATAGCCAGTTTTCCCTTTTTTATATAAAAATAATAAAAATGATTTTAAAAGCAAATTAAAAGTACTGAGTCAGTTAATAACACATAAATATTGATTTAAAAATACTGGAACCAATTTTTATAATTAAAATGCTATTAAACTTAAAATAGGCTAGAATTGTAATTATATGCAATTTAGCTTTAAAATACCAAATGAATTTGTTAAAAAATGTATAAAAAATTACCTTAACTATATTTTTGTATAAACATGAGAATAAAATAAATTATTCACCAAAATTAAGGATTTTGGGGAATAATTACTGATTTTGTACTGCTAAAATGGACAATAAATTGATTTTAAAAATCTTTAAAAAGTTGGGAAAAAATACTAAAATCCTTAGGCATGCATGCATATATATGTTATTTTGAAAGTATTTTGTATATGTAAAAATATGCAGGGAAAAATTGGGTATCAACAGTACCTATGTATGGTTAGGAGCCCCAAGGGCTCGGGTGTGTTTCGGATGTGTTCCGGGAAGTTTTGAACTTAAGGAAAAGTTGTAGATTTTCTGCTACAGGTGCTCGGGCCTGTTGTTCATCGCGATCGCGTAGTCACTCTCCCGATCGCGTAGGGTAAATGGGGACAGGGGTGGATTTGTCCATCGCGAACGCGAAGCCACGGTTGTGAACGCGGAGCTTTAGGGGATTGCTCATCGCGAACGCGACCTGTGTGACGTGAACCCGTAGTGTTAATTGGAGGGGGCTAGGATTTTGGTCGTTCTTCTACGCGAACGCGGAGCTTGTGTCCGCTAACGCGAAGGTCAGGGGGTTCAACCCTTCGCGAACGCGTGGAAGATCTCGCGATCGCGTATGTCCACTTACTGGCAGCCTTCGCGATCGCGACAGTGTTCTTGCGAACGCAATGAACACTGTCGCCCAGCACTTAAAACAGTAGCTAAAACGGGATTTGTTCAAAATTTCATAACTTCTTCATCTCAACTCCAAATTGGGCAATTCTTGAAAGAGGATTTCACCACAAATTCATAGGTATGTAATCTTAGACTCATTTTCTTCAATTTTCATTAACACCCATTAGATTTCTAGGCTTAAATCATGACATTAAGGGTAGAAAATTAGGGATTTGGGTAGAGTTAGGGCTTTTTGATTATTTGGGGATTTGACCTCGTTTTGGGGTCGGATTTGAAAACAAATTATATATTCGGGCTCGTGGGTGATCGGGTTTTGGTCCGAACCTCGTGTTTTGACCAAGCGGGCCCGGGGTCGATTTTTGGGTTTTTGGGAAGAATGATTAGAAAGCTATAATTAAGCATTGGAATTGGATTGTTTAGCATTTATTGATGTTATTGAATCGATTATGCGTAGATACGATTGTGTTGGAGCCAAATTCGAAAGGAAAGGCGGTGCTTGAGGCTTGAGTTGGCCGTGGAAGTTCGAGGTAAGTGTTTGGTCTAACCTTAGCTTGAGGGATTAGGAGTTGAGTCCTATTTTCTATGTGGTAATTGTTGAGTACGACGTATAGGCATGGTGACGAGTATCTATACGTTGGTGTCTAGCATGCCCGTGAGTCTTTATATTGTGGTTATCATGACTTTGTTGTATCTTTCATGCCTTGGTTATGGTTTCTAATTGTTGTATAAAGTTTGTGGAAAGAATTGTGACCTATGAACATTGAGGAGCGTTGGCTCAAGTTGTATAACGAATTGTGAAAGTATAAGTGACAAATGAACTTTTAGAGCATTGGCTCGAGTTGTGAAATGAGTTGTGAAGGTATAAGTGATAATTGAACCTCTAGAGAATTGGCTCGAGTTGTTAAGTGAATTGTGAAGAAAAAGTGAGAAAGAGAAGAGGTCATTATGTTGTCACCCTTGCCGGGATTTAATTGTTGACTTTTTGCTCCCTTGCCGGGATTCTTATTGCAAATTTCCTTTACTTCCTTGCCCTATTGTTTGTGATTGTTGTTTGGGTGAGGAAGAGAGTTAAAGCACGAAGGGTGATGTCGTGCATTGTTTGTTTTGTGAGGAAAGAGTGTAAAGCACGAAGGGTGATGTCGTGCCGCACGATGTACCATTCCGTGCCTATTATATTGATTTCATGGTGAGAAAAGAGTGTAAAGCACGAAGGGTGATGCCGTGCCGCACGATGTACCATTCCGTGCCTATTGTGTTGATTCTTATGGTGAGGACGAGAGTAAAGCACGAAGGGTGGTGCCATGCACTTGTCCTTGATTTCCCTGATTCTTGCTGATAATTGAGTTATGTTGTCCTTTACGTTTATTTACTGATTTTCTGTTGTTATTTGGTTTATTTCGAGGTTATAAATTCCCTTACCCTATTTTCCTTGTGATTGTTGTTTGGGTGAGGAAGAGCGTAAAGCACGAAGGGTGATGTCGTGTATTGTTTTGGTGAGAGAGAGTAAAAGCACGAAGGGTGATGCCGTGCACTTGTCTTTGATTTCCTAATTTTTATTGATAACTGTGTTACGGTTTCTCTACACTAAATTGTTGGTTTCCTGTTGATACTTGTTGTACCCCGCAACATGATTTCCCCCTTCCTATTTTCAATTGAACTGTGGTATCCTCATATTTACTTGTTGCTCTTCTGTTACTATTCGATGTTTCCCCGCAGCATGTTTTCCCCCCTCCCATACTTGACTGTATATGAATATTTCTTTCTGTACTTCTTTTCTGTTGTATATAGTTAAATTGCACAGGTTTATTTGGTATTCTGGTCCTAGCCTCGTCACTACTTCGCCGAGGTTAGGCTAGGCACTTACCAGCACATGGGGTCGGTTGTGCTGATACTACACTCTGCACTCTTTTGTGCAGACCCCAGTGTTGTAGACTTCGGACCGCAGTGGGATTGCTGATTCTTGCTCATCAGGCGACCCGAGGCAGTCCTGCAAGCGTCCGTAGGCCTTGGCGTCTCCTTCTATCTACTATTCCTGTTTCTTTCATGCTTTTCTAGAGACAATGTTGTATTTATTTCTTTCAGACCTTTATTTGTAGTATTCTTAGACCGTCTATGATACTGTGATACTGTGACACCAGTTCTGGGTAGTCGAGGTTCAAACAGTTGTATTAGAAATTCGCGTTCAGATAGCTTATGGCTTCGTTCTTCCGCTTATGTTAAATTCCGCTGTTTAAATGTTATTACTATTATTATTAAAATTGCTAATGAATATAGAATGTGTAAAGAGGGTAAATTGTGAAATTAATTGGCTTGCCTAGCTCGTACTAGTAGGCGCCATCACGACTCCCGAGGGTGGGAATTCGGGTCGTGACAGGTTTCTTTGAGAAGGATCGATCTGTATTGGCCTAGGCCACTTGGTGTCTTTAATTCTCCCAATAGCTGAGACGATCCCTGATGCATCGTGCTGAAGTTGTATTCTGACAATCGAGGAGATTCTGCGGGGTCGGAGTGCTTGTCAAATCCGCTTTTGCTCATGAGTCCCCGAGAGCTTCAACCTCGATCGTTTCTTCGATCACTCCGAGGAGTGTTGCGGCTTGGGTTGTTGTTCCTTCGATCGGTGTATGGCTGATACCGGTCTTTGCTGAATCTCAATTCCCGGTCTATGTCCCTTGGGGGCTTGGTTGCAAATCTGTTAGGATACACTGAACCTGAGGGGGCTCCTAACTGGTCGTCCTCAACCCTGATCTTTGACTGATAATGATTGTGCACATTTGACCATATCACAACTGGATATTCAATCAAGTTCTGCTTCAACTGCCAAGAAGCGATCGAACTCCTTTCGTTCAAACCCTACATAAAGGCCTGCACCGCCCAGTCATCAGAGACCGGTGGTAATTCCATTCTTTCCATCTGAAATCGGGACACGAACTCCCTTAGCATCTCGTCGTTTCTTTGCTTAATTTTGAAGGCGTCCGACTTTCTCGTTGGCACCTTTATGGCCCCGGCGTGCGCTTTCACGAAGGCATCTGCTAACATAGAAAATGAATCAATGGAGTTAGGAGCTAAGTTGTGATACCAAATCATGGCTCCTTTTAATAGTGTTTCTCCAAAAATTTTCAACAGCACTATTTGATCTCATCATCATTCAAGTCATTTCCTTTGATTCTGCAAGTGTATGAAGTAATATGCTCGTTGGGGTCGGTTGTTCCGTTATACTTGGGCATATCGGGCATACGAAATTTCTTAGGGATGGCCATCGGAGTTGCGCTTTGAGGGAACGGTTTTTGTATGAATTTCTTGGCATCTAAACCTTTCAAAATTGGAGGTGCCCCCGGTATCTAGTCTACACGGGAGTTATAGGTCTCCACTTTTTTATCATTGTCTTAAATTTTCTTTTCCCCGGACTCAATCCTCTTAGTTAGCTCTTCGAGCATTTTCATAATCGTGGGGTCAGTCCCCGAGCCATTTTGACTAGATCTCTCTGGCGTTGGCTCAGCACGTTGATTGTTTTCATGTTCAGCTACGCTCGGGATTTTATTTTGACTTTGGAGTTGAGCGATGGCAATTTGCTGAGCCTGCAACATCTCGAATATCACTTGGAGACTAACTCACCCATCCCCTACTCTTGGCGTTCCTTGGTCCTCTAGTCGATCTTCCCTGCGTGCGTTCCCTACGGAGTCTGTGCCTGCATCCGTGTTTAGAGCATTGTGCGAACTGATATCAATTGGCTCCATATTTGGCATTCCCTCAGGGCTTATGGGTGGTACACCGACCCCTATACCGTTGTTTTCTCCTAGACCCTCACTGTCATGAACATGTGCATTTTGTGTGCTAGACATGTTCAAGCCTGAAAATCAAAAAATCTTGACAAGAAAAAGTGTAAAGACAACATGTGTAACGAGAATCGGTAAAGAAATAATCACTATTATCTTTAGCCCCACGGTGGGCGCCAAACTGTTTACCTCGAAAAATACGAGTAACAATTAAACTTGATTTGTGATTTTAAAGATATGTGATTTAATTCAATACCAATTAATAATCAAGAAATATGAAGAAGTGAGTCAAACCAATATTAGTTATCAGCAGTGACCTCGAGATGGTTTAAAACAGTAAGAACAATGAAGTAAGAAAATCAAAGTAAGAATAATCAAGCGAATGGACAATTCTGATGAACAGCAGGCAAAAAGGTAAAGAGTATATTCTTTGCTCAGTAAAAAGATGATCTTACAAATGATTGGGGTCCCCTTTATATAATGGGGAACCTTAAATAAGGAATATTTCCATTTACAGTAAAGAATATTCTTATTACAGCTGTCTAACCGTCTAGTACGGAATTGTACGATCCTACTCCGTAATTTGCGCCATGATTTTAAGGACGTGGCAGGAATCTAGCTCGTTCTGGCACAATTCCATAACGGTAGTATTTTGGGGTAGAACATGCCCGACCTCTGTATGCATCATGCTTCGCCTTCGAACTTGGGTCCGGTTCCTTGAGCTCGAACCTGACCTTACCTGGACTCGGACATCGGACGACCTCATCGAAAGCATTCGATCTCGACCGTATACAATCTCTTTTTAGGATTTTATGTAATTTAAAATTAGCAATGATGATTCCTCAAATTTAAGTTAGTTCCGGCTTGATTCTTGTCCTACAATAGTTTTATAGCAAAAAAGTAGACGAACTGTATTCATTTATGCGATTCACAAATTTACACTTCCACCTCACTTTTGTCTTTTTTATTTACACTTTTAACCATGTCAACTGATTGACATAAAAGAAGAATCAATTACATCCTCTTAAGAATTACAAATATATAATACAGATTACAGTCACGTAATTGTAATCAAGATTTTAATGATGTTACCATGTCTGAATCATAAGTGGAACTTTATTTTAAAAGCTTTAATTGTTTAATTGAACTTGACTTTTATTCTCTATTTTTTGAAGTACTAAGGCCATCTCCAACCTTGCCTTCATTTTTTCCTTCAAAATGGAGTAAAGTTATTCCAATCATTACTCAATTTTTTACTCCAAAACAAAATATTCCATGTTATATTCCCCTCTCTCTTTAATATTATATTATTATCTTTTATTAAATTTTGCTTTCTTATTTCTATTAAAGAAATTTTTTCTTTTTTCTTTTTTATATATTCATCACATATAATTTTATATTTATACCATTCATTTTTTGAGATGATTATATATTTTTTTATAATTATAACTTATAATTTTACATAAAAATAATAAATGCGCAAAAATTAATTTATCAAAATTATACGTCAAAGTTAAGGTGTAAAATTAATATTATAAAAATATCACATAAATATAATTAAGTATATATAAAGATATAAATTAAAAGAGTTAAATAATAAAAATAATAATACAGTGATAAAGAATAGTTACGGAGGAGATGAATAGTGTCACTCCAAATTTTCCATTTGGCAGCTAAAAATGCATAACCAACTGTATTATAGCAAATGCACTTGGCGTTGGAGATGGCCTAACAAGTAACAAAAACAAAATTCTCAACTATCGTAGAAACGACAACAATAATATACCACTATTATTTTACACCGTGGGATCCGAGGAGGTAGTGTGTACGTAGACCTTATCTCTACCTTGCGAGGATAGAAGATTGTTTTCGATAGATTTTCGGTTCAAAATAATATAAGCACCATATTAATGAAAATCTAAGCACGAAAGAACAGTACCAAAAAATCATATAAAAAAGGTTGCGGGTGGCAACTACTGAAAACAACGAATAAAACGAGAGAGATTTTGATTAAGCATGTGAAGTCGGCTGTAGACTGAAAATTACTGAAGCTGTGAAGGCATCTTTTCACTCTTCAGTGCTCATTAATTGTGGTTGTAGCGAAAGAAGATGACAAACAACTCAACTCATAGTAGGAGTATTTTAATTCGACATGACTCCTAATAATAATAGTAGTCGTGCTATTTTGGAACTTTAAATCTATTTTCCCCATATTTTCCTCGTTTTCCACCTATTTTAATTGTACAGAGACCACAGTTGACATTGCCCTTTCTCCCCCCTACTCCTTTATATTTTTCACTCCCTTTCTCCTCACTCTTTCTATAATTTTCTTGATTTTTTTTTTTTTTTTTGCTCAAATGGATTTCTCCAGATGGGTTTTCTTGATTTTGATTTTTGTTTCATTTTCTGCCATACCCATTTGGTCAGACTCTTCATTATCAGAAATTCCTATTAATTTCCTCAATTTTGCAAAGAAAGCTGAGGTTTTTGATTGGATTGTGGGGGTTAGGAGAAGGATACATGAGAATCCTGAGCTGGGATATGAAGAATTTGAGACCAGTAAGATTATAAGGGAAGAATTGGATAAATTGGGGATTTCATACAAATACCCTTTTGCTACTACTGGTATTGTTGGTTTTGTTGGTTCAGGAAAATCCCCTTTTGTTGCAATCAGAGCTGATATGGATGCTCTCCCTATGCAGGTTCAAAATCAAATCTTTTCTCTACTTTGATTTATGTGAAACTTATTACTTAATTTTAAATGCTACTGGATTATATTGAATTCTGATTGTCCTCTTGGATTTTGATGTAAAAGTTGTGTTCTTTATGGTGATATACTGATTAAAGATCACAAAATAGGCAATAGCAATGTTGAATATGATTTTAAGCAAGGAGAGATTCATCTATCCTGTCTTCTATTTTGGCAAAAGCAATTAGTTAAAATGGATTTAAGCTATATACCCCGACACTGTAAAGATTTTTTTACATATCGATGAATTTTAACCTATGACAGCAGTCACTCACTATTTGTTACCAGATTACCAATTAATGTTTATCGAGAGATTTACTTGTAATTACCTAATAAGTGACTTGATTGTGTATATATCTTTTACACCGTCAGTGCATAGAACTTATAAGCCTATTGGAAACAGTCTGGTCTGCGTACACATAATCCTCCCAGACCCCACTTGTGGGATAACACGGGGAGTGTTGTTGTTGTTGTAGTGCATAGAACTTGAACTCTTAGTTAATACACCTTAATTTTAACAGGAAATGGTGGACTGGGAGCACAAAAGTAAAAATGCTGGAAAAATGCATGCATGTGGACATGATGCTCATGTTGCAATGCTTCTCGGTGCTGCAAAGATTCTTCAAGAACATCGAGACATTTTGAAGGTTTGATTCTTGTATTAGGAGTATCACGATTTCATTTTGTCTGCTTAAGATTTAACTTTTGCCCATTTCTAAGTTTGCATTTTATCCATTGAATGAATAATCTTTAATTGTTTGACATGCATGCTGGTTCGCTGGATGAGTTTTATGGCCAATGTATTGATCGAAGAAAGATAAACTTTAGTTTGCATTCGCTCTATTGACCAGCTAGGGAAATATATTAGAGAATCTTGTAAGTTTCTTTAATATATACTTCAGTTTATGGAAATGTTAACCATGCTCTTAAACCTGATTACCTTTTAGCAAATACCTTATGCTTAGATCTTGATTAATGAATCAATATCCCAATCCTCAGCACGTATATAACATCAATTATTTGTTTCTCATATATACTCTTCTGGCAGCTGATATTTTCTCGGGTTAATATTTTTGACAGGGAACGGTTGCTCTTGTTTTTCAACCAGCAGAGGAGGGAGGTGGTGGGGCCAAGAAAATGATAGATGCTGGAGCACTAGAAAACATAGAATCAATATTTGGTCTGCATGTCAATCCCCAGTTTCCTTTGGGTAAAGTTTCTTCAAGGCCTGGACCTTTTTTGGCTGGAAGTGGTTTTTTTGAAGCTGTAATTAGTGGAAAAGGAGGGCATGCCGCTATTCCACAACATTCGATAGACCCAATTCTGGCAGCATCAAATGTAATTGTCAGCTTACAACATCTTGTTTCCCGAGAGGCTGATCCTCTGGATTCGCAGGTATATTTCTCCCCTTACATGCTGCAGCCACTAGTCACTATTAACTTGTTGCAGTGTCCAAATACCTGTGACAAATTCAGAGCAATTGTCATGATTTTATTACTTGGGAATTGTTTGTCCAGCAAAAGAACTATGAATTGCAAACAAGATTCAAATTAGAGGAGTGACTCTATCCTTGCTCTGAACCTGGAAAATGTGACATTAGTCGTAAATATTTCCAATGACCCTGCGGTCTCCAAAAGAGGTTTATACCTCTTTGTTTGCAGACACTGACTGAATATTCAACCATACCGTATTTTTCGGACAACATAAATCTCCCTATGGCTGGTGACTTCTTTTTTTTTTTTTTTTTTTTTTTGATTTGCACCGGGTGTCCGAGTCTCTAAGAGCCCCGACTAATCTCGGGGGTGCACAGGCCCTCGGCAAGGAGTTTCCCGCAAGTGCACCACGGTTAATTCAGGTTTTACCCACTCCGATGGCCCTCAGAAATTGTTTGCACCCAGTGGGTTTCGAACTTGAGACCTTGAAAGGGAGCAAACCCCAAGGCTCAAGTCAATTGCCTATGGCTGGTGACTTCTTAATTAAACAAAAGTGAAATTAACTTCAAATTTTCCTCTTCCGAGCCTCTAAGAGAGCCCAATTGTCTAAATTGGAAGCAATCCATTAGAAATTACTCAATCACCTAGTGCAACCCTTTTCTTGGCTCCCTTGCTTTGATTCACCATATGCTTCTGGTGATGTCCTTTATAAAATGAAGAACTTTATAAAAGTGACTAAATGGAACAATTTGCAAATTCCTAAATAACGTCTTTAGTGCTTGGGTTCAGTCCACCATAAACTTCATGGACTCAAAACTGTTAGATTTTGGATATCCGATATCAACCAGATTCCAACAGTAGTGCTGAGGACATTCCTCGCGGGAAAATCCATATTGAGAGTCTTATATTAGATAAAGTCTTGCATAAATCTTGAACCGATGAGCCTAGCCAATATAGCTTGGATCTTCTGTTTGATAACTGAAGCAACAGAAAGCTTCTTCTTCTTCTTCTTCTTTTGGACGAAAGAATTTTTATTCTTTCATCCTCCTTGGATGGAAAATGGAAATATATTTAAAGAAAGAGGGATTAGTGTAGTATTGTTTGAGATTTGGGGGTCAAAATCTCTTCTTTCCTTAAGAAAACTCAACATTTGCAATTATCGATAGTAAGTGATTTCTTCTCCCTGTTCTAATTTCTGTTTTGAGAGCAAAAGTCATATCTTATGAGATGATGCTATGGAAGGATTATTTAAAGACTTTTTAACTCTCTCTCACTGAGATTGAGCAATAACTAGCACACGTACTGTATTGCTGATGCTTTTAGAACCTTTGTCCTTATAATAAGGATTGGCATACCTCAACAAATGGTTCTCATTTTCCAAATTAGTCATTTAGTTTTATTTGACATAAAGTATGACTCGTAGGTAGTCACAGTTGCTAAATTCCAAGGAGGTGGTGCATTTAACGTTATTCCAGACTCTGTTACCATCGGTGGCACTTTTCGGGCCTTTTCAAAGGAGAGCTTTCAGCAGCTTAGGCAGCGAATTGAGGAGGTAGGATCAATTCTTAATTAGTCAGATTCTTCGCAATTCACTTTATTTAATCAGGGTTTTAGTTATCTCATTTTATATGCTGCATATGGAATGAAATTGCAGCTCATCGTACTGCAAAGCCCACATTATGCTTTGGTGTCTCGACATTGTTTCTTTTTTTAGATGTTATAATGGCCAAATATGTTGCAAATTGTCTTGTTTCCTTGATTTGTTCGGCTTCTACAGTCTCATTCTGTTTAGTCATGCTTTCTCCATAGTAGAGATACTAATTCTCGTCTTGCGTAGGTTATTGTTGGGCAAGCTGCTGTACAGAGATGCAATGCAACTGTGGATTTTCTTACAAAAGAGAAACCCTTCTTCCCTCCAACCGTGAACGATAAAAACTTGCACAAACACTTCCAGAGAGTTGCAGGTGATATGCTTGGTAACGATCATGTAAAAGACATGGAACCGCTAATGGGATCAGAGGATTTTGCGTTTTACCAAGAGGTTATTCCTGGTTACTTCTACCTACTCGGTATGCAGGATGAAACTAATGAAAAACTTGTTTCAGTACATTCACCTTATTTTAAAATCAACGAAGAAGCACTTCCTATCGGTGCTGCACTTCAAGCATCTTTGGCTATCAGATATCTTCTCGAAGCACAATCACAAGTTCCTTCGTCAAGTATAAGTGATCATCACGATGAATTGTAAGGTGCTGCACTTTTCTAGACAATGCAGACCTAAATATACCCACTTGTTCATTTTTATGTATTGCTAGAACTGGCTTTTCTAGCTTAAACTGTATATCTGGAATGAGTCGGTATAGTTAGAAAGGTCAATGTTTATGCAACAATTGTTTTCGTTCCTTTTCTCTTTAAACATATTCAAGTAACTGTATCAAGTCAGAAGTCAGCGAACAACTCTCTGTTCTCGTCTGTAATTCCAATTTCAGACACTTCCAATGTAGATTTTGTTTGTAATTTACATCTCTCTTGTTCTTTTCTTCTAAGATTTTATATTCTTTTGCTATGGATGTACCGTGCTCTCGTTCTTGAATCAACAGTTACGTTGAGTTTTCACTGTACGGATGGTATTGGAGAGTCATTGTGGCGCCGTGCATGAGTTGTGACTGAACACTTGAGTCACTTTGTTCACAAAGTACTACCAAGAGTACTAACTAGTTGTCACGATCCGAATTTTTCACCTTCGGGACTGGCGCATAACATTACACTCGCTAGGCAAGCGTACGTTACAAAATATTTCACATTTTTCCTTTATCCTTGTATAATTAAAATTTAACAAAACTAATTCAACGAAAATAAAAGTAGAAGTACATGATTTAACTGAATACCCTTATACTATTAACGAACGCCGGAATAGATACCACCCAGAAACTGGCGTCACAACTCACAAACAGTCTACGAATACTACAAGTAATGGTTTGAAAGAAAATACATCTGTCTTGAAGAATATGAGGGGATGCCAGGACCTGCAGACGCCTGCAGGACTACCTTGGGTCTCCTGAATGCAGTAACAGCAACCTACCTCTCGATCAGCCACTACCAGCTCCGAAATCTGGACAGAAAGTGCAGAGTGCAGTATCAGTACAACCGACCCCATGTACTGGTAAGTGCGATCAGCCACTACCAGCTCCGAAATCTGCACAGAAAGTGCAGTATCATTACAACCGACCCCATGTACTGGTAAGTGCCGAGCCTAACCTCGACGAAGTAGTAACGAGGCTACAGCGGGGCATAACAATATATAACCTGCAACAGTTTATACTAAGACAGAAAGGAAATACTGAATGAAATATAACAGTAACCTGCAAATGAATACCGAACCCAGTCGTTCTACCAGTATCCAGCTATAACCGATCCTTAAGGGAGTTTCAACACTAAAATAGTGAACCTCAGCAGAAAAAGAATACATAAACAACAAATGATGCGGCGCGCATCCCAATCCCACCATATGATCAATAACAGTATAAATATTCACCCTTATTACTCCTTATTGCGGCGTGCAACCCGATCCCACCAGTCCACTCTTATTACTACACAGCGAGACCAACCAAAGTGTACCACAAATCACCAATAAACCAACGTAAACCAACAGTGTGCTATGATGAAACTACGGAACAATTAATAACATCAATAGAGAAATAACATTTAACAAGAAGCAATTAGACATTGAAGCATCAATAAGCAAGTAGCAATTAAGACAGGAAAGCAATATATAGGGAAACGGGGAAAGGGAACAGGCTAAACAGGTAATTTGGCGACGCATAGATGCTCGTCACCACAGCTATACGCCACACACATGGTATTTCACATAGCAAGCAAGTCGGGGATCCCTAGTCCCTCGAGTCAAGGTTAGACCAAACACTTACCTCAAGCCAACGGGTAATTCACAGTTCAAACACCACTTTACCTCTCGATTCCACCACCAATCCACTCATATCTAGCCATAATTAACTTAATAACATCAATAAATGCTAAAGAAACCAATTCCAATGCATAATTATAGATTTCCCAATATTTTCCCCAAAAAGTCAAAAATCGACTCCCGGCCTGCTTGGTCAAAACTCGAAATTCGGACCAAAACAGATTACCCATTCACCCCCGAGCCAGGATATACAATTGGTTTTAGAATCCGACCTCAATTCGAGGTCTAAATCCCCAAATTTCGAAATTCCTAAGTTCTACCCAAAAACGCCCAATTTCACCATGAAAAACCCTAGATTCTAGGATGAAATCTTGTAAAAAGATGAAATAGATCGAAAGAAACAAGTTAAGAATCATTTACCTATGATTTGGGGAAGAATTAGTCTTTGGAAAATCGCCTCTTGAAGTTTAGGTTTTGAAAAATGGGAGAATGAATGAAAAATCCCGTCCAAAAATCGTTTTGAATAGTTACAGGTATCGCATTTGCGATCACAGGTTCGCAAATGCGGACTTTACTTCGCAAATGCGAAAATTGGCCTGGCCTGCTGGCATCACAAATGCGAACAAGTGTTCGCAAATGCGGCCCATGTTCTCATCGCAAATGCGACGCTGAGCTTCCCAAATGCGAAAGTCCCCTTCCCAGCCTTCTGATCGCAAATGCGAAATAACTTTGCAAATACGGTGCTCGCATTTGTGAGTCAGACTTCGCAAATGCGAAGTCTGCAGACCTGGAGCACACCAGAAAAATTCCTTAAGTCCTAATCACTCCGTAGCCTATCCAAAACTCACCCGAGCCCTCGGGGCTCCAAACCAAACGTGCACACAAGCCTTAAAACATTATACGAACTTGCTCGCGCGATCAAATCGCCAAAACAACATCTAGAACTATGAATTCAATACCAAAAAACATGAAATTTTCAAGATAGTTTCAAACTTTCTATTTTCTCAACCAAAGGTCCGAATCACATCAAATCGCTTCCGTTTTTCACCAAATTTCACATATAAGGTTTAAATATTATAATGGACCTGTACCGGGCTCCGGAACCAAAATACGGGTCTGATACCAACAAGATCAAATCATTTAAATTATTGCATTTTTAGTCTTATCAATTTTCTTCAGAAATTCATTCTCGGGTTAGGGACCTCAGAATTCGATTCCGGGCATACGCTCAGGTCCCATATTTTACTACGGGCCCTCCGGGACCGTCAGAACACGGGTCCAGGTCCGTTTACCCAAAATATTGACCGAAGTGAACTAAAATCACCTTTTTAAGCCAAACAATCATATTTTCTTAAGTTTTTCACATAAGGGCTTTCCGGATACGCACTCGGACTGCGCACGCAAATCGAGGAGAGATAAAATGGGGTTTTCAAGGCCTCATGATGCAGAATCAGATTCTAAAACAGAAGATGACCTTTTGGGTCATCACACTAGTAAATTTGATTTTTGAGAAAACATCAAAACAACAAAACTACGACTCGATCCCAATTAAGTTGGGTTGGGGTCGGCTATATGTTACGTTGAATCAACAGTTACGTTGCTGTACAGATGGTATTGGAGAGTCATTGTGGCACGGTGCCTGAACACTTCAAGTCAGTTTGTTCACAAAATATTACCAAGAGTACTAACTAGTAAATTTGATTTTTGAGAAAACATCAAAACAACAAAGCTAGGACTCAATCCCAAACAAGTTGAGGTCGGCTATATGAATCCTCATTTCTCCATCCATGTCTCAAAATAAAAAGCAACGTGATACAACATCACATAGGAGAGAACATTGTGAGCCTGTCACACCATGTTATCAGCATTGTATATACTGATGCATCTAATTAGCTAGTATGGAACTCAACTGATCATAGCATCTAATTAGCTACAAATCGCTTATAATTCTAGAAGCCCAAAAACTTGGCTGAATGTTCTAACAAAGGATCCAAAGCACTAGGAGCAAATTTTCTGGCAAAAAGGAAACAAAGTGAAGTAGGCTGGTTATTGTATATACAGAGCGGGCTATCAGAAATTTTCTTGAAAAATTGATCAGTAATATCGGCCTTCCCAAATGTAGCAGGATGAGCGCCACCTCTGGACCAGTCCACCCAAGTGAGAGTCCGGTTAGCCAGGAGGCGAGGCGATTCTATTGTCAGCATCGTTGGAAAATAGTGCTCGTCCACGTAACATGCTGGTCTGCAGAACTGCTCAAACTTAGGGTAGTATACCTCATCTTTAACAATGTCAACAGCGAGTTTCCTGTTGACTTCAAACCACTGAGATCCTTTACGCCATTCAGTGAGGTTAACTTCAGGTGTCATATTCGGATTGTAACGTCCTCTTCCATAAGGTCCAGGTTCATCTACTGCACCCATAAAGCTATACCTGGATCTTGATATGTAGTGATAGACAGCTTTGAAGTTATGGAGCGGAATGCATGCCTCGGATAGGAGGACAAACCATTCGTTGGAGATATCAAGCAGTGCATTAGCAAGAAGCCGTCTTTCAGCATCACACATACTCATTCTTCCCCACTCTGCCACCTACACAAAAAGAAACAACAGAATTATGACATTGATATATTATTTCAAGACGGGAGAGGGTAGTGTGTATGCAGCCTTACTCCTACCCTATAAAGGCACAGAGGTTGTTTTCGATAGACCCTCGGCTTACGGAACAGTAAAAATAAAGCAACAAGCAATAGCATCAGCTATGTAATATGGTAACGGAAGCGAATGACATAACAAGATTTAGGCTCATAGACTGCATAGTTGCGGCAAAATGTACTAGCAAGAGGTGTACAAACATCTTTTGCAGACACATCTGCAAAAAGGATTTTACCAGCGAGCTTCATCCTTCAGTCATCAAAGTAGCGCATAAAACTTTTTAAACCAACAAATATGCATCATCCATCACGGACATGTATATGAAACTATTCCCCACAGATTAATCGAAGGAAATAATCCTTCATAAATGGCCTTCTCTTCCCCTAAGGAAATACTTCAACCAATGTCTGAGATAGACAGTGGAATGTTAGTAGAAAGGGGTCACTGTATCATATTATCTAAGCATACTTCACTACCTAGAACAGCAGAACCAGATTTCCACTATGATATTCGAGAAATCCATCTCAGCTGTCCATAACTTGTTGCTCCAAAAGTCTCATCTTAATACCACACATTAGAATTCAGTTAACTACTGTAGCAAGATCTTTCGTTTTTGGTTTCTTTCTTTATTTAGATTTAAGTGTTGGAAATATACCAGAACATTTGTATTAAAGTACAGTAATTCCTGGCATACATTAAGCAAATGTTGTGGTACAAACTTCCTAAAATGGAGAAGATTCCCTGGTAACATTTCCCAGTTCACTAGTTCCAACCACAAAAATAAGTGTTTCAAATGAGAAAAGTGGTTTAGAAAGTTTACATGGCGCACTAGTCGTCACAAATATTCAGAAACCCCCTAGATGAACACATGTCTATGGGCCAACTTATGTAACAAGAGAACCAAGCAAGTGTTTATCCGACTTTCACTCAATTTAATCCTTAATGATGTTGCTGCAACAACTAACAAGTTTGCAACTTTCAATGATCTAGACATTGCCTCAAATACAACACCGTGGCAGTAACATATAACCTAGGCATACATGGACCAGAACTTGATGAGCTACAAGAAAGAACACATTTTCCCCCAGTCCTACTCCTACCTGTGGACAACTTAAGGAATCCTGTAACCATAATCATTAAAGAAGAAAAAGACCACCAACTATGAATCTCCATAATTATGTTCAAATATGCCAATTGTCTTTTGAACAAAATGTATCACTCGATATTGCTGAACTTTCTGGTTAAACCTTAAAATGTTTCTGCAGCATGACTCCAAAGGTCTCAAAAGATGCTATATGAGAAAGTAATACACAACAGTTTAGCTGTAACAACTAACGAGCCCCAGCACGATGGCAGACCGACATAAGCATTCAAATAGTTGAAATTCTATGGGAGATCTGCTTCAACAACCAAGTTCGAAAGGGGCATAAAACACAGAAATATTATGGTAGCCCAAGACTTGGGCTTACCAGATACACTCATAAGAATGCCAAAGTGATAGCAACACAGATTAGGTAGAGCAGGTCAAAGGTGGCAGCTATTGCAGGGTTAAATTTTTACACATAATGGAAAGAACAAATTCAAGCATAATGTACCATAGGAAGGAAAGGAAGAAGCTCAATTTACCTGACTAGGAATTTGCCTGCCATGAAAAACCGATGAAGGTGGGAAATCAGGTTTGTGTGATGGCAAGGAATGAATATAGATTGAAAAAAGCTCCTCATTCCCCTTGAGAAACTTCTCCCACAAAGGCGCTAAAGGCAACGGTCCTCTAGTCAAGAACATGAACGCGATCTTACATGTTCTATTAAAAGGGTAATCTTTGATTTGAGGAACAATCGAAGCTCGCCAAAACAACTGAGTATCATTCATCGAATGCAATAGATTCGACGGAGGCCTAATCCAACTCTCTAAACCAAGTTGTTGAATACAGGGCTGAAACCTTGATTGTACCATAGGGATTACATTCTGAACTACTGAATACCGAACCATATACATACTAACAAATGAAAATACAATACCAAGACCCAAAAATAGCAATAGAAATTGAAGTAACCTTAATGTTAAAGGCTTATACTGAGTTACCACCCTAGTACTAAGATCTTTACCCTCCTCCAATGACCCGTGACTCCCTACTCTTGACTTCATTTCTAATTCTACTAATACTTTCAAGTACAATAATTGAAGGAAAAATCAGATTTTCTTTATCCCAAATTGCTATATTGAGCAATTTAACTATCATCCAAAGAGAATGACACAGAGAATATAAGTATCATCAGGTATGTGGTTCACAAAATTTTACTGCAAAAAGCAAGGATTTTTAGGCAAGAAAATTTCAACCCCAGATCAAGAAAATGAGATCTCAAGATTTGGCAACTGATTCACTTAGGCAAGAAATGATGAAACAGATATCATGGGGTTGGAGGAAGAAAGTGAAAGCTGAAATGAATATTGAGCTAATTTTGTTATTGGGATTAATAAATGCGATAGTATGGGCGTGATTGAAGGAGCCAAATTTATGAAGAATCCAGAGACCAAAAAGACGTTTGTGTTTGAAGAATTAAACAGAATCTTGTTGTTCTCACTCACACCAAATCTGTTGTGTAGCTTTAGCTTGTTGATGACATCTTTGGCTAAACGTGGAGAAATTTAAAGGGTTTTCTAATACATTGAAGAGTTGTCTTTGTTGGGAAACTGAAAGGAGTATTTTGATGAGGAAAGAGAGAAGGGAAAGTAGAGCATGTAGGTGTGTGTGTGTGTTTGTTTTTGATTTGTTTGTTGGTTGGACGAACCTAGATGTTTGCGTACTTAGATTTGTCTTGTGTTTTTACATTGTTATGAGCATTTATTTTGCGACTTCACCAATAAAACACATGAAATAAAATACAGTATCCTCACGTCACTTTGTCTCCTTTCTTTTTGGTTTTTGTCTTTTTAATTTTCTTCAGATCCGAGGGTCGAGCATTGAAATTTTCAACCATTTTCTCCAATGTTATTTCCTTTTGTTCTTTTTGCGACTTAAAGAGTTCCAATTTCCTACCATCCGTCGAAAATCCAACCGTAACCGTTAATTGAATCGAAAAAATAATTTAATGGCTTATTGATATCGGGTTATCGGGGTAACGATTGGTGAATGGATTGACATTTTATAATTAACGGCTTAACGATTTGAGAACGGATTACTCAATTTCCTTATCGGATAAACCGTTAACCCGTTAAAAATTTTTATATTTATACTTTTACCCCTATGTATATAAAGTATTTTTTGAAACCCTAAGGTACTCTTGGTAACTTCAAGGAACACTTTCTTGAATTTTCAGCTATTGCTTCTCCTTTCTTTTGCAATCAAAATATGTTATATTTACGGTATATTGAAAAGCATGTACTCCAAATGATGTATGTTATGAAGTTACGTACATCTCGTCTTTCTTCTTCTGTTGTTGGTATACATATTCCTTGATTGTACGGTTATCCTTAAGAATAAGGGATAAAATGCACTTCCTTTTAGTGCTTTTTTAATATAGCAGTAATAATTAAATCTGACAACTTACAGGAAAATATTCTTAGCTATGCAACCAAAATAACTAAGGTTCAAAAAAATTCTATTTGATTTATCCAATAAACTGCCCGATAACCGCTCGATAATCATTATCCGATACCAATCCGCCCATTGTCTTATTGGATGGCCAGCGGATTACTACATTTATAATCCGATAATCGATAAGCCAAACTGTGAAGCGTAATAATTCGCCTGATAAGCACCCCTAATCAGCATATTACAATCACACAGAGTAGTTATTCAAATAATAATGTTATTTTATGATGATGTTCTAGTCAGTTTGTATACACCTTAATAGCATAGCTATAATTTTTATTAAATGGATTCAAAATATAAAGAAGCAACAGGCGAAGACATTAAGGTGATTCAATATCTACTGTATGTATAGAAAAAATAATCTTTTATTTATATACGCAATATATTTTTTGGCGAAGGGGTATGAAACTCTTCCGCTTCCCTAGCTCTACCCATGGCTTTGCTATCTAGGCTCATACAGAAGAAATTATTAATTATATTTTGCCTTTGCTTGAATTGAACCTAGGATTTCATGATTCTCCTACCATTTTATTGATCACTACAATTATTTATTTATATTTTAAGTCAAAGTGAGATATTTTCAAAAACTAAAACAACCAAAGCCAAATTTTCACAAAAATTATTGCAATTGTATTTCAAAAAACATATTTTCAAAATGGTGTTCGAAAAAAACTCTAACCTCATAACAAGTTGTTTGGATGGTTGTTATTTGTTGTATTGTATTGTATTGTTACTTTAAACACAATGTTTGTTTTGATTGTTACTTAAATTTTATTGTATCATACTGTTAAATTCATCATTTCATAACGACGAATAGTGTCACTTTATGAAACGACGGATTTGATGTGGCGACGTCGTTTCCTTGTTCTTTTCTCTCATCTTGCCCTTCCTTATTATTAGATAATCATATTTTATCATTTACCCTACCAGAAACACACAAACAACAACCAATTATTTTAATCGACCGATAATTTTACACCAAAAATAATAAATTAGAGAAACAAAAGTGAAATAAGCCCAAATTCTTGACCAAGAAAATGACGGAGAAGACTGAAAATCCCAGTGGATCATGATCATCTTTTTTGCTGATCTCTAACAAGATAAAGATTCTCTATGTGGGCGTCTCAATCGAATTTATGATTTGCTTGGCTACATCTGTAAACTTGATAAATGCAGACAAAATTTGTAAATTAAAATAACACTGCCAACGAATAAGTAATTGTAATTCTTTTTAACCCTTTGCAAGTGGAGATCTTTGGAGACCGGGCATCTTTCTAACTTTGTGTCATCAAGTATGGATGGATAAATTTTGAGTATAGGGCATGTTGGAGAAGAAGGTGGGAATGGGAAGGTGTCTAATGAAAAGATTTGTGTTTAATTAGTTGGATGGAGAGTGGATTAGGGAAAAGGGGAAGGAGATACAGAAGAAGGGCAGAAGAAAGAAGATGAATGGGGGTGGGGCTGGGGGTAGCGCTGGTTTTGGTTCTGGAAGGAAGAAGATGAACTGGGGGGGGGGGGGGTGGCTGCTTTGGTTAATAGTGAGGGGAAAAGGTTTATTTCTTCTTTAAATTTATTTTCTTTTTTTTAATTATAAGTGTTAAGTTTTAATTATAAATTACACGTGTCGTTCACTGATTGACTCATTTGACACATCATTGGCAAGTGTAACTCACGTATCTGGTCTGTTGCACTCGGGTGTCTATTTGATTTGATTAACAGTCACTTGAAGTGTCTAAATGATAAGGGGGTCAATTGAGATGTTCAGCTGGTCGTTGAGGACAACTTCAAGGGGTCGTTTTATTTTGAAACCAATCCAATTGTATTGTCATACTTTTTATAACATTTTGAAACTAATATTTAGTTTTCATCTTTTACTACATGAAATTAGTGGAAGAAACGAGAAATTGAAAAATACTTTTCTCTGTTTTATTTTTTATTTCCTGCATATAGGTGGTTGAGTTTTGAATTATAGGCTAAATATAAATTTCGGGGAAAGGTGGATGAGGATGTTAAGGTGGATATGTGAGCATACAGTTCGATAAGATTAGGAATGAAGTTATTCGGGAAAAGGTGAGAGTGACCCCTGTGGATGATAAGATGCGGGAGGTGAGGTTGAGATGGTCCGGGCATGATAAGAGGAGAAGTATAGAAACCCCAGTTAGAAGATGAGAGAAGCTAGCCTGGGTAGGTAGCAGGAGGGGTAGAGGTAGACCTAAAAGTCTTAGGGACATGGCGCAGCTGAAGCTGATTGAGGACATGCCCTGGACAGGAGGGTGTGGAGATCAAAGATTATGGTAGAATGTTTATAGGTAGTCGAGAGTATCTCTTTGTCTTACTCAGTTCACTAGTATTAGTGTTAGTATGATGTCTTTTTATTCATAAATTACTATTACTACCCAGAGTTTAACTGCATTCTTGCATTCGATCTTATTTTATCTTGCTGTTATTCATATTTGTTGCAATTATCTTTTCTTTTTCAGTCGTTCTTTAGCAGATGGTTTATCGGAAACAGCATCACTGCCCATCCAGAGGTAGAAGTAAGGTTGTGTACATCTTAGCCTCCCCAGACCTCACTCGTAGGAAACACTAGATTTTTTGTTGTTTTTGTTGTTGTTGAGTATGCATAAGTTTTATTTTTGTATGATTAATAAGCAAAACGGAAAAGGGCCTAAAATGTCCTTGAACTATTCGAAATAGCTCAAAAATACCCTCCATTTGTTTTTGGTACCAAAAATATCCCTGCCATCTATGTTATGGACCACAAATGCCCCTTAAACCGTTAATCTTGCCATTGAAGCTGACATGCCAGTCCTACTGGGTTTGATTTGCTTAAATGGCCATCCACCTAAGCAATCCAGCATGTCAAAATTATTTTTTCGAAAAAATAATTTTTCCGGAAATTTTTATTAAAATACAAAATCAACATTTATTCCCAAAAAAGTAAAAAAATTCCGGAAATTTATTTCGGAATTTTGTTATTAAAATAAAAAATCAACGCTTATTCCGAAAATAGTAAAATATTTTCGGAAAAATTATTTATTTATTAAAATATTATATATAATATACAAAATAAATTATTTTTGGAAAGTGCTTTAATATAATGTTCCGAATTTTTTTTTTACTTTTTTTGGAATAAGTGTTCGACGTTGAAAATTTTAAATTTCACTTGAAGTTGAATTTCAGAATTTTTGAAAATTTGAAAACTCCAAAAATTATAAGAACTTCGGATGAACCAATTGATACTTACAGTAGAGGTGTGCTTTTTGTGAAGCTATAACTTATAAGCATCTAAAAATTTAGATCAAATTAATCATAAATTCACAAAAGAGAACAATGGAGTTTTTTAATCAAATCATAAAGCCAATCAAGAATAATTATTTCAGAAATTTTTACTTTTTTCGGAATAAGCGTGATTTTGTATTTTAATAAAAAAATTCCGAAATAAATAATTTTTCTGGAAGTATTTTACTATTTTTGAAATAAGTGTTGATTTTGTATTTTAATAACAAACTCCCAAAATAAATATTTTTTCCGATTTTTTTTTACTTTTTCGGAATAAATATTGATTTTTTATTTTAATAAAAATTTCCGGAAAAAAATTTTCCGAAAAAATAATTTTTGCCATGCTGGATTGCTTAGGTGGATGGCCATGTAAGCAAATCTAACCCAGTTGGACTGCCATGTCAGCTTCAATGGCAAGACTAACGGTTTAAGGGGCATTTGTGGTCCAAAACATAGACGGCAGGGATACATTTGGTACAAAAAACAAACGGAGGGTATTTTTGAGCTATTTCGGATAGTTCAAGTAAATTTTTGGCTCTTTTCCGTAGGCAAAACGGGGGTTTTAGGCAGTGGCAGATGTAGAGCATAGTCACTGGGTTCTCGAAAATCCAGTAACTTTTGCATAGACCCTGTATTTTATTTAAAAAAATCATTAAATATTAATAAATATATAAGTGTGAAGCCAGTTATTATTGTATATTAATTTGATATTACAATAGGAACCCATAAACTTCAAATTCTGGATCCGCCTATGGTTTTAGGCCCCAAAAATGCCTTATCGGTCCAAAAACGCTTTGGGCTTTTCAACGCCAAAACTTCACGGTATAGCCAGTTTTCGGACTAGTCAATCAAAAATAGCCAGCGTTTACCAAGTCAATGAAAAATAGCCACCGTTTTTCTGCAATAGAGACCGGTCAAGCATAATATACTGGAGTTCGGTGCACTTGTGTATGAACTCCAGCATATTATGCTGGAACGGTATACTTTGCTGGCTCCAGTATAATATACTGGAGACTGGAGCACTGGTGCTCCAAACTCCAGTATATTATACTGGACCATTATACTTGCTGGAACTCCAGTATATTATGCTGGAGTTCTAGTGTATTTATGCTGGAACTCCATCATATTATGCTGGAGTTCCAGCATGCTATCCTGGAACTCCAGTATAATATGCTGGAGTTCAAGTATACTTATGCTGGAACTCCAGCATAATATACTGGAGTATTTTCCGGGTTTTGAACAGTGTTTTCGCTCAGATTTATCTTTACATAAAAAGTGGCTAAATTTCGATTACTTTTGAAATTGGGCTATTTTTGAACGACCAGTTGTAAATCTGGCTATTTTTAAAAATATCCCCTTTTCAACGGAACCCAAAGCACAATAGGTTAGCGCCCTCGGTAAACAGCCCGGCCCATCAAACTTAACCCGGTCGTTTCCACTTTCCACATAGTAGTTACAATCGGCGAACCCTATATAACTAGCTTGACCGTCAAAAGGTTGATCAAATCACAGTTCGTCAGTTTCGTCTTCCCGAATTCCAAGTATCTGCCATCTCTGCAGGTATTTCGCATTTTTATTTGATTATCTTTTGTATCTCTGAGATTATATCTACGAAACGATAGGATCAAATTGTTCCCCGAATTCACATTTAGTGTTTCAGGCTGATTATAAAGATTATGATTAGGTTACTTCGAATTCTATTACGTTTACTTATTTTGGCACCAATATCAGTAAAATCATTTAAGTCTTTTTTTTGTTTGAATTACCTGCTGATAGATGCAGGTTAAAAATTGATTTATATTTTTCCTTTTTCTTTTTCCTATTAATGCTGGATCGTTTTATTTTCTCTTCGGGGTATTAGTTTCATTGATATATGTTAAAAGTAAAGATGCAGTTGCTGATTTGCACACTGGTTTTTGTACCAGATGTAGACGATATTTTAGACGCAATTGCTGATTTGCACAACCTGTAATTACGCACAGGCACTGGCTTAGTGCAAATATTTATATAATATATTATTTACCATTAAAAAAAAGTAAAGATGCAGTTTTTAACGAAATGGAGGTTTCTTTCTTGTATTTGAACAAGAATTTTAGGCAAGGGTATGATGTCTAAAGTTGTACGCTTGTTGTTTGCGAAACGAAGGGTCTCTAGAATTTGCAAAGAGCGGACGTTAATGAAGAAAAGGAAAAGAAAGGCTGCAAGACAGAGAAAGGTAAATACTAAAAAGGGAAAGAGAATGGAGATCACCAACACAGATGGAAGAGCAGCTGATGATGCGGACAGGATCTCTGAGTTGCCTGAACACATTTTACATCACATCCTTTGTCTTCTCCGCTGGCCAAAGGATATTGTGAGAACTAGCATCTTGTCCAAGAAGTGGAAAGTCATTTGGGAATCTTTCACGTCCGTTGATTTTGATCAGAGGCGCTTCCAAAATCATAAGGTTGGAGCTTCAAATGATCTCCAATCTCCACCAGTGGAGGAACAGAGCGCAAGTTTCAAGCAGGTGTTTAAGGAATCCCTGACAGCTGGATATGTAGATCTGCGATTAATGAAGTTCATTCTGTTTGTTGAGAACACCTTAGCAACCAGAATTGAACCATTGCCAAGTATACAAAAGTTCAGGCTGCATGTCTCCTCTTTTGTTGCTGATCTTATGACTCCCTATATGAATAACTGGATAAGTGTTGCTACTGACAAGAATGTTAAAGAGCTTGATATCCATGTGAAGAAGGCTGATGATGTCTATGAGAATGTGGTTAGCCAATGTTATGTACTGCCTCAGGTGGCCTTTGCTTCCAGGACAATAACTTCATTGAAACTCCACGGATGTGGAATGGATGTTTCTGCTGTCATAAAGCTCCAAAACCTGCGGGAGCTATCCATGAAAGCTATGCGTATCAATGAGAATGTAGTCCATAAGTTTGTCCAAGGCTGCCCTTTGATCGAAGATATGCGACTGATCAAGTGCCATCTTTTGAAATTCTTGCATGTCTCAACTCTGCCTAAACTAAAAAGGTTGGAAGTACATGAGGGCTCCAACCTCAGGTCGGTCAAACTAGAGGCACCCAATCTTGAGACATTTTGGTTCCATGGAAAGAAATCTTCAAGGTGCAAATTAATCTTAGCAGGGTGCGGAAATCTTAAGAATTTGATGTTGAGGCATACACACATGGCAGATAAGTCATTTCAGGAACGTATCGCCGAATTCCCATTACTTGAAAACTTGTTCCTGTTAGAGTGTCATGCGTTGCGGAGGATGACAATATTGAGTGACAAGCTGAAGAAGCTTTCAGTAGTAAGGTGCAGCAAACTAAAGGAAGCCAACATTGATGCACCAAATCTACTTTCATTTGAATATACTGGTATTGAGCTGCCTTTTTCTTCCATGAATGCTTCACAGTTGCAAGAAGTGAAGCTTCACTTGAAATCCCAAAAACAGAAGTTT
This sequence comes from Nicotiana attenuata, assembly GCF_001879085.1. Classification (NCBI taxonomy): domain Eukaryota; kingdom Viridiplantae; phylum Streptophyta; class Magnoliopsida; order Solanales; family Solanaceae; genus Nicotiana; species Nicotiana attenuata. The sequence goes on along the minus strand of NW_017672693.1, from coordinate 138,934 downwards.
CACCCTCTTGAAGTTCAGAAATTCGTTCAAGGGCTCGAAGCTAAAGGTTTCAAGTTGTTTCTTGCCTCTAAACAGGTCTCAAACTTTTTAAACTCTTGTATTAAATTATCATTGATGATTGTCTATTGCTTCTCATATGTTGAATTGTTTATGTATTTATTTGTTTATTTATTCTTGTGGCACTTATAGGATGTGATTATCTATGAGGAAATGAGAGGAATCCATCTTCTTCCCTCTAGAGACTTCAAGATAGAATTGACTAAATCATCAAGAGTACTGAGAAATCTTCTCAACAGTCACTTGCGTCAGTTTCACCCAAAAACTCTTATTTTAATGACATCTCCCAGCAGTGACCTTCTCGCGGTAAGATTAGCTCTGTCTGAACTGGATCCTTAGATTATACTTTCTAGTTTATCAGTGCATTCTATCGCTACACTGGTTAGTACTCACTGTTATTTATGTGGAATACAGTTCAAAAAGGAGATCATGATGAACAAAGAGAAGACTCCTAGCTGTTGTAAATATTACTCAAAGAAATGCTGGCGACATTATTTAGAAGACATTAGAATGTTTGAGTTTTCTCCGTCTAATATAAATCCCAATACGAGTTTTGAACTAAAGTGGAGATCGTCACCCTTGTCGCTGCCGGAAGATACAGACATAACAGGAATGAACGAGTCAATGGTGCATAGGGATACAAAGCTAACTGATATCGATGAGTAATAAATAGGAGATCGTCACCCTTGCCGCTGCCGGAAGATACAGACATAACAGGAATGGACGAGTCAATGGTGCATAGGGATACAGAGCTAACTGATATCAATGAGTAATAAATAGGACCGAGATGTCAACTCTACTTATTTATGGCGCACAGTTAGTTATATGACCATATTGTCATCTTAAATTTTCTTTTTCTTCTTTAGATAATTTTACAGTTAGGCAAACATTTGAGTTTTGATTCAAGATATTTATATTTTACGGAAGCAAGTTGAATTTGGTTCCCTCCCCCTGTTCGTCCCAATTGACCAAGGACAAAATTAAGAACGTTCTTTTGATGCGAGTATCTAAATAATTTGTCAACACCATTTTCTGATGGTTTGTTTTGCATGTTACATACAATTTGGTAAGTAAATATATCCAACACCTAAAGAATATGGATTGGTGCTGTGTCTAAGATTTTATCAGCTCCTTTCAGGGTTGGTGGGAGACTATCTCAAACTTTTTGCTGTACATATTTCGGCACTCTTAGTGCTGGTTTTAAATCTTCCTTTATTCATTTGAAAAATGACACTAGTACTCCTATAGTTGTATTCTAGGATAAAGGAGCGCGGTATCTCTCTCTCTCTCTCTCTCTCTCTCTCTCTCTCTCTCTCTCTCTCTCTGTTTCCTTTGCCATACGAATCTGGTTCTCACCAAAGATTTCAACCATGATAAGATTTGTACCATCTTAATTAATGCGAAATCACTAGAAAAGATGAAAAGCTAAGGTTCTGAAGATTGATAAAAATGGGAATCAGATACGTACTGCTACAGAAGTAGACAAGACAACAATGGCTCTGCCTCTATATATGAGTGATACTTTCTTGAAAGCAACCTATCAGCTAACTTGCGTCTATCTTTGCATTTTCGGTGATGGACATGGTAAGTTATTTCGAGTTTAAAAGTAGTTCTCTTTTGGATGTATTTGATACGATGGAAGTCACTTATCGAAAAATGTTTCCCATGTGTGTAGAGGCCGGTTGGGGAGGAGCAAGCAGACAAAGTAAAGAAGAGGATCGTTGTTGGACCATGGGGTGGTCATGGTGGAAGCCCGTGGGACGATGGTGGCTTCACTGGAGTGAGAGAAATTACCCTTGTCTATTCTCTTTGTATAGACTCCATGACTGTGGTCTATGACCAAAATGGCAAGCCTTATAAAGCAGAGAAGCATGGAGGAGTTGGAGGTAGTAAAACTGCACAGGTAATACTTTATTCTATGGATTTTAGCTTCGTACACTGATAATATAAAGAATCAGTACAGTGTTTCATTTACTATAGCAGATTAGTTACACTACTCAACCCTAGAAATTAGTTCACGAGACAAAGATTGCCCAAGAAATAGCCTCTCTACTCCATCGGGGTAGGGGTAAGGTCTGTGTGCACACTACCCTCGCCAGACTCCACTTGTGAGATTTTACTGGGTCGTCGTTGTTGTACAAAGATTGCTCAAGACAATATAAAGATAGCAATGCACTCACTCCCTCAATGTGGGACACTTAACACATCCCTTCCCCATTCTTAGGACTGATCATTTGGTGCGCGGATAATATAGCATGTTTACAAGGAGTCCTTGGTTGGATAAAACAACAATAAGAAAGAGTTTGACTCTAATATTATGTTAAAGAAAATGAACCTCGGGTGTTAACTCAACGTAACAAAAGTTTAGCTCATGAGGCGAGTATTTTGCTGTTAAAGTTTGCTATTACTATGAAACTTAATGCCTTTAAGTGAATTTCATTTCCAGATTAAGCTGCAATTTCCAGGAGAATACTTGACGGGCGTTAGCGGCTACTACTGTCCAGTGGTCTATGGTGGCAGTCCTGTTATACGATCCCTCACCTTTAGCAGCAACAGAAGAACATTTGGACCTTTTGGAGTTGAAGAAGGAACGCGATTCTCCCTGCCGATGGAAGGTGGCCAGATTGTAGGCTTCAAGGGGAGAAGCGGGTGGTATTTAGATGCTATTTGCTGTTACATTGCTAAAGTAAAAACAACTACAGTCTTACAGATGGCTCAACAAAGGCTGAAAAAACTTGCATCTTCTGTGTCTTTGAACTACAGATATGGAGATGACCAAAACAAGTTTTATTACTACAAAGGTGGAGATGAGATTCAAACCAAGTATTCCAAAAAATAAGGCATATGAAAACTGCTTACATTCGTTCGCGTCTGTAAGACTGTAACTAAACTATCTGTACTAAAAGATTTAAGTAAAATGATATATACATTGCAGTCGAAGTCTTCTTATACTTTCGCTTAAAAACTGTTTTCCTTCTTACAATGGTAGTATCTAGACCAACTTACATGAATCTTAATTGATACATGGACATCTGCAATCTCCTACCAGCACAAACACTGATAATTTTACTAGCTAAGCTTAGACAGATAGGAAGAATTCACCTCGTACAATCATATTGCCTCTATTGAGGTTTAAACATCCAAGTTGCTTCAACTTTTCAACCGCTAGGCCACCCCTGGGGAGTAATTTCAGCTTTATTTAACTTTTGCTAACACCTTTATACAAAATTTACACTAGTTCTTTAAAAGGCTATAATCTCAATTTGACATAAACACTAGTAAGTTTGAAGTGTTAAAACATGAAACAGACATACACAACCTTCTTTGCGTAAAAGACATGCTCGAAAATGTTAAGTTTCCACAATTGACAACCTTAAACGAAAAAAATGGTTACCGCCTTGAAAAATAAATAACGACATTTAAGAATGCAGTTTTGCTACTGATACACAACAAAGCACCTGAACCACCTATAGCATTCCACTTTTCATGGCAAGACATGCTTATTCTTGTTTCTTCCATCCTTGATCTCTTACCAGTGTATTAGTAAATCTCTCTCCACTCCTCTTCAACCGAGAGAGAGAGAGAGAGAGAGAGAGAGAGAGAGAGAGAGAGAGAGAGAGAGAGAGAGAGAGATGAACATAATAAACCAACAAGAAGCAGACGGACAACATTTAAGTTGTGCGGCACAAGATCTTTTAATAAATCAAAAACTGAATTTGTCTCTTCTTAAACGCATGTTCAGTACTCATGCTGTCTGATCTAGGGCCAAAACTGGCACAGGTATAACCTGCAATTACCTCATTACAACACTTGAGGGATGAGCGAAATAATACATCCGTGTTCAGTATAAAACACAAGTTAATTTAACAGACTCTTCTTCAAGAATGAGATGATGAATCTGTTTTCTCGGCCAAATAGTGCTCAAGCATATCTTCTTCATCATCTGTCCACACACAAAAAAAATTAACAAAAATAATCATTTCATACTGATTCAGAAACAAATAAACAGAAGAAAAACAAGAACAAGAAAATTGACCTTCAAAATCATCATCATCAAAATCAATATCATCCTCATCTTCATCAGATTCTTCAGCAATAGCTGCCGCAGCTTTCTGTTGACAACAAAGAGAAACAACCCCAGTTTAGCAACAGCCACAGATAACCATATTATGAACTCACAACCTTTCCTAAGCAGCTTATACAGGAACAGGACCTCGTGTCCCGATTCGAAGGAGATACCACTACATACAGCAGACACTTTTGACTTACAAACATTCACCAATACAGTGGAGTGCAGTATGATATTTAGCTGTTTGCATTAATGTATGGTCAGGGAACATTACGAGCAGCTGGAATAATCAAAAGGAAAAGAAACAGGGCCCAGAGCAGCACTTCTATTATACAGGAATTCTTCTCTATGAGCCTCATAATACTTGCCCCCCACCGACACCAAAAAATTCTGACAACACGAAAGTAAAGGATAATAAAGCAAATAGTGAGATCACATTAAAGCCTTTCAAAAAAATCAGGACACGGGGTTTCTGTTACTTGCATCGTAGAATTTCAATCCTGCTGAATTCAGGAAAACATTAATGTCTTGTTGCAATGTCTTTGGCTAATGCTACTATATTTAGCAAAGACGAATTGGATCTTGTCCTGTAACACTGCCTTCACATTTTTTTTCCTTTTTGATAACCGTGGTATCCGGGCTATCTTTCGTGCACCTTGACTAATTCAACGGGTACATGTTACCCCCCACCAGTATAAGTACACGGTAACTCCATTGTATTCACATTTAATAAACACACACAAGAGAGAGAGAGAGAGACAGCCTCCCCATAATGGCATAGCCTAACGGAACTATGGTCAGTATCAAGAAAGTTGAAACTGTATTTGGCTGTCGTTTCTGACTCAAATTAATTTGATGCATCAATGAGATTAAAATAGCACAACTTCATTATAAACTTCGAAACAGCAACTACACAAAAGAATAAATTACCCCACTGGCTCTTCCACTTTCAAACCATTGCCTCCCTGTCAGTTTCTTTTCCTTTGGAGCATTAAGTGCCGAATCTGGCATTAACCTGAACGTTGATATATGGTTGCACATCAGGAACATAATAGCCAAATTTGGATAAAAGGAAATGCAGAAAAGTAGATGGCCAGCCACAAGTTTCTAAAGCAGAAATGTTCAAAGCAAAGGAGTTTAAAAGGTAACACATGGTCATAATCAATACATTCTGTCTATGCTTCACAATTCAATAATTCCTAATATCTGACACACAACCCTGTTTAAAGTTCCCTCTCAACAAATAACAATAAGAATAAACATTTGCCTGTGGCAACAAAGTGCCCCTAAAGTTGCCCAAGATTTTCAGAAATTTGGAGTTGATGATTCGTTTTAACTGTATGAAACTTCACTGGCATTTAAAATAGTAAAATGTTTCTAGTTTTATTGGATGAAGAAGACCCACATCCAGTGCCACAACTTTGGTTGAGAAGCCAACGCAAGAAACTTACTTGGCTCTTTCCAGAGCTAGTTCGGCTTCAAATCTTTCCCTCCATGCCAAGAATGTTTCGATGGTAACTGGTTCTCCGTGTGGTATAATTACCTGAAGTCAAATGAATAATAACAATTAAGTGATCACGATTCAAGGCCAATCCATCAAAAGAGTAAGTAAAATCTTAAGTAACAGAAGATTTTCCAGTTGTTAGTTCAACAGAGCACCACAGAACTGCTTTTAAAAATGTAGATGCAAGCTACATCCGCAAGGTTTGCTGAAGCTATTAACTAACAAAAGTGAAGAATTTAAGTGTTGGTTACCTATGACCACCTTGACTGAGATACAGGCAGATCCAAGTCCTATTACTGTCTTACCAATTTCAAGCTCAGACTAGCAAAAGTCACTATGCTCGAATTGTTCACAACTTTGGGTAGAATTTCAAAGGCATCTCAGATGTTTTGATGGTGTATCAACTCCTAATCATTTCCTGAAAGCCAAATGTCTTTTGCTTTTATTTAGTTGGTATAACCTTTCCAATGTAAATTCATCAGTTCAGTTTTTAGATTTTGTTAGCTCCAGTGCATAGCATAGCTTATTTGTATTGGAGCTAACTGCACCTTTTGTAATCCTTTTTGGAACTGATTGCATCTTCTTTTTGATGAAGTAAGTGAAATATCATTAAAAACATCCAGAAGATGTAAAGATTACAAGAGAGAAGAATCTGACAGCTCAACAGAGACAACTGATTGCATCTTCTTGATGCATTTAATGAAACTTCTTACTTCATCTAAAAAAACATTGGGTAGATTTCAGGTACATCCTAATATCCTGGCCTCGCTGGCCCTTCTATAACAAAAAATACACGTTATATTTCTAGCTAACTTATTAAGTCACATTAGAAGAATATATGTTGGAGCTTGATTCCAAGTACTATCAGAACAGAACATGCCTTTTCTTTCTTTACCCCCCCCCACCCTCCCACCCACCACCTCCCACCCCACCCCCACCCCACCCCCACCCCCACCCACACACACACACCTTTCCTTTTCCTATTAAGTGGATAAGTTATCAAAATCATACTAAAGCAACCTAGTTTTGTCTGTTCAATAGAAGCTGTGGGCAATTCATGAGTCAAAATCACTAGAATCTTAGATTTATGACTTCCCAATTTTGCAGTTAATGAAAGCTGATTCATATGCAGCAGGTCAATCAGGACAAATAACATACTTCCTCTTTTTTGGCTTCATCATCTTCAGCATCTTCGGCTCCTGTTTCCTCAGCAAATCTTTCAGATAGCCAGTCTTTAGCTGATGTGACCAATGTGTAGACCATGGCCATTCCAAGATTCTCAACAGCCTGCGAATGCAAGCATTCAGAGAAGAAGTAAGGCATAAAAAACAAGTGCATGATTTAGATAAAAGAACAACTCTTGCCAATTTCTATAAATCATTCCACAACAACAATGCTTTCCTGAGCCGAGGGTCTATTGGAAACAGCCTCTCTATCCTCTCTATCCTCACAAGGTAGTGGTAACGTCTGCGTACACACTACCCTCCCCAGACCCCACGGTGTGGGATAATACTGGGTATGTTGTTGTTGTTGTTGCATTCCACAACAGTAGCTAACTGTTAGCGACAGGAAAGACAGAGAGTATAGGGGCTTCTTTTTGGGCGCGGGGGTAGGGTCACAGTCACTGCCACAATAATTGGCCAAATTCTTTGACTGGCAGAAGAAACAACATTTTTAAAAAAAAAAAAAAAACCTCAGGGACATATTGCATAAGAATTGGGCTTGAAAACATACCTCCTGTTCAAGCTTCTCTTTCAGGATTTTAAGATCTGCAGATTGAATTCCTTTTAAACTGAAAAAACAAGAGAGATCTCTAAATATATCAGTTGCACAAAGTTGTTAATATCACATCACAACAGTAAAGCAAAATTAAGGTAGCTACTAGGCACCTCATGTTATATTGATATAAAAATGAGTGCTACTAACAGATCTGCTCTTAAGAATATTAGAGAAGCTTGTAAACCATTTTAAGTGCACAATCAATAACGAATCACTCACTTATGAATATAAGCTTGCTGAACCACATTAAAATTTGAGTTCTTCGTCTTTGATTATTTAGTCTTTACTGCTTGTCATTTTCGCAGAGAAACTACATAAAAGACATGCGATTTGTGATATGTTGAAATACGGGTAAGAATCTAATTCGACTTGCAAGCAACAAAAGTGCACAAGGATATTTCTTCCTGTTATGCAGCATTTATAACAGTGTATCCAAAACAAGGAAAACACTACAGGTCCTGGGATGGCGTATCCTAGTGGAAGGGTAAAATTACCTTGAGACATTCAAAAGTGGAGGTTCATCGGGATATTTTTCTGTATGTGAGAATATTAAAGCTAGTCGAACTGCAGCAACAATTTGGTAGCAATTATTGTTAGCAGGAGTTCATATACTTAAATGGAAAGCAGTACAGAAGAGAGCTGTAGATGAAATAACTGCGAGACAAATAGAAAAACCTGATGAGTATGTAGATTCTTCATCATCGTCCTACGCAAAAAGCAACATTATAAGAAGTATGATAATAGTAATTAAAAAAGCATGAATTCCACTAATGAAGGAACACGAGATGTCTAGTTCCTTTGAGCTAGTGCAATAATAGACAAGGCCAAACAAAAGATTGATTACTTATAAAATAACTCCAGCCCTATGCACTAAATTAGTCTATTCATCATCAATCTTAATAGTCAAGTAATCAACTATCGCAAAGATTGCCATGTACCTGAGGAGTGATGGTAATTTGGAAGCATCGATTTGAAGTGTTTAGCCCGCTTTCACTGGAGTGAATTTCTAGCAGAACCACACAATAAAGTTATCTGATGAGTTTCAGAAAAAGAGAGCAAGACGAACCTACAAATTGAATCATCAAGGATAGTCGTAAACCTTTGAATTCATCCATAAGAATTGCTTCCAACGCCTCGATTTCCATCTCTTGTTCCTGTGCATAGTCTAGTCCAAAATTCTAATAAGATGGATTTAATTATGATGATTGCACTCAATGAATTCAATTCAATTGTAGATAAACCAATATATGCAAAACCCGCATACCATATGCCTAGCATATCCTCAGGGTCTGTCTGAAGAGTAAATTCATAGCCAAATTAAATCAAGAATCCATTTTATTGTTTTTTACTTCTTGTCTGAACAGATAAAATTTGGCCATACACAATCTTAATTTGAAAGGCCCAATTATGTTCAATAAGCTCAAAATTGTAGGAAAAATCAAATCCTTTAGGGAAATTACCAGTCATTGTTGCTCTTTAATAAATCAAAAGAGTAGCGGAATAGCTCGGATACTAAAATCTTTCATTAATAAAGCAACAGCTCATTCATTGAATAGAAATATTAAGAAATTGAGGTTCGATTAGCTGAAATTTGTGCGAAAAATCAAATCTTTTAGGGAAATTACCTGTCATGGTTGCTCTTTAATGAATTTCTCGCTTGTTCTTGCTTCGCGATCAGAAATAACAAATACAGTTGGATACAAAGCTGTACAAGAAAACCTAAAGAGCTCTACCACAAGAGGACCAAATAGTAGGCTACGCCGTCGTATTTGAATTTCAGTCAAATGAATCAAGCCAAGGGTGAAAACTTAAAAAGACCATTTAATTATGTCAGTGATCATGATTAATCAGAGCCGTTTATCTCAAAGGCTGCTAAAGTCAATTCTTTGTAATTATCAAAGGCCTCCTTGTGGTTTCTTTCTGTGGCACTTAAGTCCATATGGTTTGCACTATTATGAAGCACCTCACTTAATTTATTTTATGGGGACAAAATCCTCTCTCTATCAATTATGAGAGTGCTTAGGGGTGGCAAATGGATTGTTTGGGCTGATCATTATGGGTTGACTCATTAAATGAGTTATTGCCCAACTCAGCCCAAAGTTTAATTGGGTTAAGATGGATTATATCAAGATGGACTAAACAATAGGTTGTAACCCAACTTGCCCAAATTGATCCAAATCTTTGCAATATTCTCAACTTTTAAACAAGCATATATAAAAAATATCTTATATTTTGGAATAAATGTTAATTCATGCCAAATGATTTATTTCCTCAATTTCGAATAAGAATTTTATTTGATAGTTCTTCGTCTTATAATAGTAACAAATATCAAAACAATAAAAAAGTAGCAAAATTAAAACTTCCACCCGACTCAACCCACCTCCCACCACCCCAACCCCCACCCTACTCCCGAACCCTTGACCCCACCCTAAATAAAAATATTATTTAGAGTATTTTATTATGATATTGTGGATGAAGTATTTTTATTTTCATTTCAACGAAATGAATATTTTCTTTTTATGGTAGAAAAAGTATTTTATTTTATTTCAATAAAATAAGTACTTTCTTTCATTATAATAAAATTACTACTTTCTTTTATCTTATTGTGGTACCTAAAAAATAGCTCAGTACCGTCCTTTATAATTGATATATTCTATTTGTTGTTTTTTCTATTGTGATAATGTGTTACTCTTTATTTCAGATTTTTTTCATATTTGATGATTATTTTTGTCAATAACAGTTAATTAATAAATCATTCGACATATAAAAAGAAAGTACTTATTTTGTTGAAATGAAAGAAAATACTTTTTCTACGTCGTGAAAAGAAAAATATTTTGTTGGCATGAAACAATATACTTTTTATACATAATGAAAATAAATTACTCTAAATAATATTTTCCTTCTCTTGATACTTTCTACAACCACCACCAACAAAAACAATAAACTCAGATTAATCTCATACGTGGGGTCTAAAAAATATTTTTGAGAACATGGGTCAAGGTTGAACTTTATAATTGAGCATTTACATGGGTCAAGGCTGGGAAGCATCATGGGTCCATTTTAGCTAATGGTGAATTTTGATAGGTTAACTTGTATCTTCAAAAATGTTCCAGCCTAAACCCATTAAAACTTGGGCGGATTGGGCTGGTCAAGTGAGTTTGGGCTAGTTTTGCCACCCCAAAATAGTAATATTGCACTTTTTGGTGAGTCATTTCTCTGTCGACGGATTTAAATCATATGGATTAATTTTTACTTCATAACATTTCATAAGCAATATTAAGCAATAGCATGTCGTAAATTTCTTTTTATTTGAAGAAAAAAAAATAAAAAGCATGATCAAAACTTAATATTTAGATTCTAATCTAAAAAAGTCTAAATTGACGATGCTTTGGAATGGGATATTAGCTCCCTAAAAAATTAGTGTGTAAAGGATAGGCAATTCACCTTGAGAGAGAAACTCCCGCTTCTCTCTAACTTTTTCCCTTATTGAGACCTAGTAACCACCATCCTAACACCAACAATGTCACCTTCAGATAACAAATCACCTGAACCCCCAGATCTAAGTTCCATGCATATTGACATTCCCACCACTCAAACTCCACACCAACTTCCCCAATCGTTTAAACAAACACTACTACAGAATAACCAATTTCACCATATACCACTTAATTGCCAAACACAACACTTTAACATAGTCTTGTCTGATGAGATAAATAATGAAGGTGATCCAGATACTTTTATCCCTATCTCCACTTTAGACAAAACTCGCCTTTACTCCCCTTGGAAATACTCTGTCATAATTAAAGTTTTTGGACGAAAGGTTGGACACCAAACACTACATACAAAACTCCAAACCTTATGGCAAACTACTGAAAATCTTCCTCTTATTGACCTAGGCTTTGATTTCTTCCTTATCAAATTTCAAAAAGAAGAAAATATGACCAAAGCCCTGCATGAAGGTTCCTAGTTTATATTTAATCATTTTCTATCCGTTCGCAAATGGGAACCCAAATTCATTGCCTCCGCTACGCAACTAACTTACTCTACCATATGGATCCGACTCCCTGAACTACCTACAGAATTCTATGATTTTGACATACTCCATTGGATGGGAGCAAAGGTGGGCACACTCCTTAAGATAGATACCTGCACCAGTGCCACCACCAGAGGACGGTACGTGCGTATATGTATTGAAGTACCACTAGAAAAACCTCTCAAAACTCATGTCTTCATTGGCATGCATCGCCAAAAAATTCTCTATGAAGGCCTTAACATGCTATGCATACTATGTGGTTGACTAGGTCATACCACAAATCTATGTTCGTACCATACCCTACTTAGTACATCCCCCACCCAATATCTATAACTCCAAACATCACCACCCATCATGATGCAACTGCTATCACATTCAATCGCAAAACTTAACAACCACAAAACCAGAATTAAGTGAGAGGCAAACGGTTACATTCCCACCACGGTGTATAAGCAAAAGCCCAATTAAAAGAGGACCTACACACATATCCCACCGCTACCCAACACACATCTCCCAAATTCCTCAAGAGCAGCTTCCTTCAATGACAGCTACCACAATACCACACTCAGGTAAACCAAACAAGGCAACCACTTCACACCCTAATCCAACAACATTAGAAAAAGACTAGACTACCTCTCCAAAAATTTTTTAACAAAAATACCATCAACCTAGTCCAAGACCTTGACGATACTGATATGCTACATCAAACTCCCTCTTTCTCAAACCCATCACATTCCTTATCCCACTCTGGGCCAATTCAACCACTAGTTACGAGCCCAAATACACAAGCCCAACATATGTGTGACTACAAGTCCCAATTACCTACTCCCACTAGCCCCTCCCAGTCAACACAAATATCACCCCGTACTACATTAAACAACAAGCACGTGGCTAAGGAGCTTACTCAGTACCCTTCCAATGACATCTCATCAGTTGCTCCTCCCAAACCACCAATCACTCCCTCGTAAATTAACCCTCTCCAAATATCAGAAAATACACATACAACAATTACCCAACGAATCTGGCCCATCTTTACCTACACATTTTCAGAAATCAAATATGCACACTACAAAGGCCCATGCACAATCAAACCCTATACCTATAGACCAGTTACGTGCCAATCTCCCCATTAAATACCCCACCCCAACCCACATCAAATCAACCGCACAAACCAACATCTCAACATACGCACACCTCTGCCTCACCATTATTAATTGGCTTGCTTAATCCTACTACTACAAGCAACAATACCACACACCTTACAACAAATCATGAACCACACTCCATTAAACTTCCAGTACCGGAGAACAACTTCCTTCACAAACACCAATCTACTACAACACCCATCCTCAACACCCTCACTATGCAGCCTCCGAACCAAACTCCACACCCACCACCCATCTACATCTCCCATTTTCTTCCCATGCAAGCTTACCCACAATCCTGGCTCGAAATGAGTCTCCACGACCATGCACTAACATTTACGATGAAAATAGAGAATCAAGTGTGATAGTCATGATCCAAAATCCAGCGGACATCATACAAATAATTACGGAAGGGATGAGGATGGGGATCGATCTCTACAACCAATGCATATGGGCAATGCATCCACCATCAACACTTTAAAACCACCCATATATGACACCTCTACCTCCACTATATCCGCCCACATCACCACTTCATCCACAGAACCACTACTACACACCACCACAATCAACCGACTTCCCTTTTTACCCACTCCAACTTCCTACTCACTCTCTAGTTCCTTGAATTCAACCACGAGCAGTGATAGAGATACCTCCACCACTCCATGCCCAAGCTTCCCTATACCAACCAGTCACACCTCCAATGAGTCCACTACCATCAACCCCTCACATTTCCAATGAACTAGAAGAAATAGCACAGCTAAAGATGGCAGCAACAATGACAAATATAAGAAAAACATGCCATATCCTCTGCTTACTCAACGAGAACAGGTCTTACGACCTCAAAGAGCAGTACGAAAGAAAGTGGTAATAATCTGCCCACAAGAGCTAAAAAGTTATTCCCTAAACATAAGGCCAACAACCAATCCAGAGATAGGGAAATATGGGATAGTGATGATACCCTCCATGATCCAACTAACGACGCAACAGAGGGAGGGGACACCAAACCCTCCGACGCAGCAAACAACCAACAGAAAGATGCAGTTCATCATATGGAATTGTCGAGGAGCGCTCAATCACCAGATTTTCGTAGGAACTTTCATTCGCTCCTCAACTATCACAACCCCGCGCTAGTTTCATTACTGGAAATTCACTTATAAGATCATACCATTTTACGTGATGACTTTGGCTTCAATAATATGGCCTAGGCACCTGCAGTCGGCCAGTCAGGTGGCATAGCTTTGTTATGGCATGGTGACCTTCTCAAGCTGGATCAGGTGGAAGTTACATCTGGAAATACAGTCCATTATCCAGGTACCTCCTAACCCTACTACATGGCTATTCTCCGCTATATATGCAAAAAATGATACACATGCACGTAAAGTTCTATGGGAAAATATGCAAGGAATTCATGATACCATAAAACTTCATTGGTTAGTGGGTGGGGACTTTAATGAAATAATACGGGCCTCTGAAAAGTTTGGGGGAAATGTTGTTAATAACCCAAAATGTGACAAATTCATACGATGCCTAAACCATTGTCAATTAAGTGATCTTGGTTATAGAGGCAGTAAATACACCTAGACGAATAAACGAACGCTCAGCCAAAGAATTATAGAAAGACTTGATAGATGTATGGGGAATTATGAATGGCTTAATATTTTTCCGGATGCGTACATACAACATCTAACTAGAACACACTCCGACCATTGCCCATTCTATTAAATGGCACTCCAGCTGAATTTTTCATGCCCACAAAGGGACTGTGACAAGGCGATCCACTTTCCCCATACATATTTATACTATGCATGGAACACCTATCACGCCAAATACACACGGCGGTTGACTATAACAAATGGCTGCCTGTACAACTCTTACGTCGGGGACCCTATATTTTCCACCTATTTATTTGCCGATGATATAACTATAACATCAAAACTCACCTCCCAAAGTTTCCATGTTATTATTGACACTCTCACATCCTTTACATACCATTCAAGACAAAAAATTAGCTACGACAAATCAAAGATATTTTTCTCTAAAATACGACACCTATGGACAAGCAGTTTGTCCTAAATTCATTTAGTATGCGCGAGGGTACAAAATTTGGCAAATACTTAGGCTATTCTTTATTCAATCAAACACCCATCCAAAGTGACTACCAATTTATTCTAGATAACTTCAAAGCAAGGCTCGCAGGATGAAAAATTCATATGCTCAGTATAGCAGGAAGAAGTACTTTAATTAAGCATACCCTCAACGCATTACCAACACATGTAATGCAAATCATTCACCTGCCCCGTAACATTATTAACTTAATGAAAAAATATCAATGAAACTTTCTCTGTGGCACAACTCATCATAAAAAGAAACTTCACCACATCAAATGGACTACAATCCAACAACCTAAGGAGAATGTGGGATTGGGGATCCATAATTTAGCTCAAAAAAATAATGCTTTACTAGGCGCATTAGCATGGAGACTATTTTCATCTCCGAAGTCCTTATGGGCACCTATCCTTATTAATAAATATTCCTTACAAATCAATCACCAACTCTTTTCAAATATTCAGAAAGCAGTGACCTTAGGCTGGAAATTTTGCCAACAAGGAATAGTATGGCATGTGGCAAGTGGCCAGCATATTAGATTCTGGACGGAACCTTGGCTAGGACCGAATCTCATATTGAGAACACAAATACAAGGCCCGTTACCACATACTAACCAAAATTCCACTCTCTCAAGTTACTTAACACAACAACTAATTAACATCCACGACCTTCTCTTTGAATTACCACTCAATATAGAAAAACAATTGGAAAACGTATATGTAGAACCTCTACATAATCCACACACCTTGATAAAATTATATGGGGACTCACTCCACATGGAAAGTTCACTGTTAAGTCCATATACAAAAATTTAAATCAAAATCATGCAACTAGCAAGTTTAAGTGGATATGGGCTTTAACATTACCACAAAAAATCCAATACTTCTTGTGGTTAATTGGACATAATCGTCTACCAACAACTGCCTATCTACATAGACTCAACATCACCTCATCACCAATCTGTCCTCTTTGCCAACAACACAACGAAACCACTGCTCACATATTATTTAAATGCACACATGCCATAACCATATGGCATACTATAGGAATTATGCCCAACTTCAACACTCATGCAGATGATATTACCTCTCCCATCCAGGACATTTACACGCTCATCCACTCTAATATACCACCACCAACACACACCCCCTCTCACATACTCGTCCCTTTCACCCTCTGGCACATATGGAACTGCCGCAACAAACACATTTTCGAACATGTTAATATGCAAAACTCTTTTCAACAAATCATCTCTCCTGCTAATGAATATTACTATCTAATCCAAAAACAACAACCGCATATACAAATAAGGAGTCTCTACATCAAATGGGAACCACCTACTACTGACACTTTCAAACTTAATACGGATGGTTCCTTCGATACACATCCTCCTAGCTGTGGGATAGGAGGGGTATTCAGAAACCCCACAAGTGACTGGATCCTAGGATTCACTGGAAGCAGACCTACAGGAGACCCTACTTCAATGGAACTCTGCGCCTTACTCCAAGGCTTACAACTCGCATGGCAACGCAAACTCTTACCACTGGAAATCAATACCGACTCTACTGAGGTAATTTTTATGTTAATAAACAATAACATGCAACACTCATCACTATTCTCTGATTGCAGATACTTGCTACGACAACTGGGTAGCCCGCACATTATGCATACATACAGGGAGCAGAACAGCGTAGCGGATAGCTTAGCAAAATATGGAGCATCTATAAACCGAGGAACAACCTTGCAACTGCTACAGGAGCTGCCAACTTTTTTGGAAAAAGCATTGCATGCAGACTAACAAAGCACTATCTACTTAAGGAAAACATCTCTTGCGGCTCAGCCCGTTCCTCTTATTTTTTGTCTAGATGATCCATCTAATGAACGTACTTCTGTAGAACTAGATCAACCCTAGCAACACCATTTCCCTACATTTTCTTTTTGTAACCCGAGGGAAAATTGTATCAATACTCCTTGTAATGTAACAATTTTTTAATATAAAGCAATTTCGTCGCTTGGCCAAAAGAAAAAAGAGATTAGCTCCCTTTTTTTTTGGCAAGGAAAAAAAATCATCTAATAATTAGTGGTGGTAGTTAATTATTAAATTAAGAAACAAGTTATATTATAAGTATGAAAGTCCTCTTTGACAATAATAGTAATAGTGAAATAACAACAACAACAAATCCAATGTAATCTTACAAGTGGGGGTTGGGAAGGGTAGTATGTATGCACACCTTACCTCTACCTTCAAGAAGGCAAAAAGGTTGTTATCGAAAGACCCTCGGCTTAGGAAAGATAAAAGGAAGGCAGCAACAATCACACCAATTATAAACCCGAAGTAAAATACAAAGATACAAAATGAAAACTGAATATTATAATCAGAAGGAGGAATACGAAAATATATAAATAACGCTAACTCACGTACTAAAGCTACTATTACAAACAAGAACAACGCCAGGAGACCTATTCTAACCCTTTACTTTTATTCTCAACCTCCACACCTCCCTATCCATGGTCATGTTCTTAGTTGTGACGACCCAAAGGGTCATCACCTGGTTTCTCTTTCATTCCGTGCTTCCTAGGCCTTGAAAAACCTCATTTTTACTTGCCTCGATTTGCGTGCGCAGTCCGGCCGCGTAGCCGGATAGCTTAAATATGAATTTTGTGTAAAAATCCATGAATTTTGATATTAATATGATTAAAGTTGACTTTGGTCAACATTTTGAGTAAACGGACTCGGACCCGTGATTCGAAAGTCCCGAAGGGTCCGTAGAAAAATATGAGACTCGGGCATATACCCGGAGTCGAATTCCGAGGTCGAGAGCCCGAGAAATAAATTTTTCTGTGAAATTATTTTTTGAAATTAATATGGAAATTTGAAAAGGAAATTGATTAGAACGTGTTGGTATCGGGCTCGTATTTTGGTTCCGGCGTCCGGTACAGGTCTTATATGTGGTTTAAGCGCTTTCTCTGAAATTTGGTTGAAATCGGACGTCATTTGACCTGTTTCGAACCTAAATATCTAAAAATAAAAGTTTATGAAGTTTGATGAAAAAGTGATGATTTTGAGGTTTGATTCCTCATTTTTGATGTTATTTTGGCGATTTGATCGCACGGTTAAGTTCGTAGGATGTCGTTGAGTTAGTGTGTGTGATTGGTTAGGAGCCCCGAGGGCTCGGGAGTATTTCGGAGGTGTTTCGGAGTGGTTTTGGCCTTAGAAAAATTGCAGAAGTTTCAGTTCTGATGTTCTGGTATCCAGTTCTATGCGATCGCATAGGTAACATTGCGATCGCATAGAGTAATCCTTCAGGTGCCCCACATTTGTTCTATGCGATCGCATGGATCCATCTGCGATCGCATAAGCTTAGCCAGTTCCTTCAATGCGAACGCAATCCTTATTCCGCGTTCGCGTTTCATTAAGTCCAAACCTGGAATGCACAATCTTTTCTTCTATGCGTTCGCAACAGCCTTCCCGCGATCGCAATGACCAGCTTCCCCTTACCCTATGCGATCGCATAACCTTCTTCGCGATGGCATAGGGCATTTTTGCCCAGTGATTTTAAATACCCCAAAACAGAACAGTGACGGGATTTAGTCCATATTTCACACGAGTTCTTCTTCTCCACAGCTCTTGAGCGAATTTTTGAGCACTTCTTCACCAAAGCTTCTTGGGTAAGTAAATTACCACTCATTTCCTTCATCTTCCTTCATTAATTAATGAGTTTCTAAACCTAAATCATGTAATCTAGTGTTGAAATTGGGGGGAAAGGGTAGAGTTAGGGCTTTTCGATTTTCTTTGATTTAGACCTCGTTTTGGGGTCGAATTTGAAAACAAATTGTATATCCGGGCTCGTGGGGGAATGGGTAACATGGAATTGGTTCGAACCTCGTGTTTTGACCAAGCGGGCCCGGGGTCGATTTTTGGAATTTTGGGAAGAAAGCTTAGAAATTCATATTTAGGCATTGGGTTTAGTTTGTTTAGCTATTATTAATATTGTAAAGTCATTATTTCATAGATTTGCCCGAGTTGGAGCCAAATTCGAGGGGTAAAGCTATACTAGAGGCTTGAGTTGAGTTTGGAGCATTCGAGGTAAGTGTTTGGTCTAACTTTGGCTTGAGGGAATAGGAGTAGAGTATTGTTTGCTAATTGCTAAATGTGGAGTACGGTGTATAGGCATGGTGACGAGTATCTATACACCGGTGTCTAGCATGACCGTGAGTCCTTAGTTGTGCTTATTTGGAATTCTGTAGTGACTCTTCCTTGTCTAATTGATAGTTGTTATATAATGTGAACAGTATGAAGAGGAAATATGACTTGTAAACTCCTTGGAGCGTTGGCTCGAATTATGATTTGGTTAGGAAGTAAGAAGTGAACGAAGGAGAAAGAGATGTAATTATTCCCTTGCCGGGACGTGTAAGTTATTGTCGTTGCTCCCTTGCCGGGAACTAGCTGTTTACTTGTATTCTCCCTCGCCGGGATAGTTGAATTGATACTTGTTCCCTTGCCGGGAAACCATTTATATATTATGAAATGGGATCGTGTGGCACGCCGACCACTTATATATTATGAAATGGGATCGTGTGGCACGCCGACCACTTATATATTATGAAATGGGATCGTGTGGCACGCCGACCACTTATATATTATGAAATGGGATCGTGTGGCACGCCGACCACTTATATATCATGAAATGGGATCGTGTGGCACGCCGACCACGTATTCTGTGTTAGAAGAGATTAGTTGTAGTTTTCCTTATTTATTCCTACCATTCTATTTTATCTGTTATCCCCAAAAGCATGTTCCCCTCCCAGTCTTAATTATTACCTTCCGCTGTTATCTTTGTAGAGTTTGTATATATATATCTGCATAGGTTGATTGGTAGTCCTGTCTAGCCTCGTCACTACTTCGTCGGGGTTAGGCCAGGCACTTACCAGCACATGGGGTCGGTTGTGTTGATGCTACACTCTGTGCATCTTTTTGCACAGATCACAGTACCGGAGCAAGAGCTTTTGGACAGCAGTAGGAGCATTGGGAGTTGACTTTAGTCCAGGGATCCCCGAGGTAGCCTTGCTGACGTCCACATGGCCCGGAGTCTCTCTTATCCTTGTTTTTCGTTTGATTTCCTTTGTATCGGATTAGACAGTACTGTGTTTTTATTCAGACTTTGTATTTAGCATTCTGTAGAAGTTCGTGAGTTAGTGACAGCAGACCTGGGTAGAGATGTATTTGAGCTTCCGCACTTGGTTTCAGCTATTTATGTTTTGAGACTTCCGCTTTTGTATTAATTGTCTCGTCTTTCTTTATATTGTTGATGTTGTCAAGAGAGTTATTAAATTAATTGGCTTGCCTAGCTTCTATTAGTAGGCACCATCACGACTCCCGAAGGTGGGAAATCCGGGTCGTGACAAGTTGAACTGGAGCAACATCATATTTTGCTTAATCACCTCTCCCCAATACTTCTTTGGCCTACCAGTGAAAGAACAAATTGAAAATTGACTTTGAACGTAATATTTTTTGAATCAAATATGCTTTACCTTTCCTGTTCCTTTCGTATAATTTTACTTCAATTATGTTACTTGAATTAAATTTTGCAAAAATAATCAGGTATAAAACTTGTTTGGCTCAAAAACTAGTGTTCTAATCAGAAGTCAGTGGATGATTAATGGCTCAGATTTGAGTTCAACCACTAAGTGGGCGTTTGGACATAAGAATTGTAAAATTCCCAAAAAAAAAATGAAAATATTTTTCTAAGTGAAAATGGTATTTGAAAGTTAGAGTTGTGTTGGACATGAATATAATTTTGAGTCGGATCTGGTATGAACTCAGAAGCGGAATAAAGGAGAGTCTGGGTCCACCAGAGGAAGAGTACTTCTAGGCTTTCCAGGAATTGGAATTATTGAAGAAGCTCGAACCACTGACACAAGGATTTTCAGTCCTTTGCTCTAACCAGCTGAGCTACCTGAACCACTTTCCTAAAGTTTGTTTTCTTCATCGAATAGCGCCTTCATTGGATGTCAGATAAAAATGGGGGCTTCCAACTGAGATTCATGAAGAGAAGAGAGGACCCGACGTCACAACCTGTGTCGAGCCTATGAAAGATTATGCTGACCACGACCTATAGGAACCAAGCTATCTACCGCTTTTAACCTGTTTGCATGGGCTCGTGCATACATCGTTGATACAATAACGTTGTCATCGCTAGCTCTATCAATCTTTTGTATGCACTATTAAGAAGTAGTGGGAATTCTAAAGATTCCCCGGGGAAAAAATAGAGATGTCTCCTACGTTACCCATAATATATGGAAGTATCAACGTAATTTCATAGAGTCATTCGGTCTGTGTTTTGAAGTTTTGTGAGTGATATGAGTAAAATTTTTGAAAAATAGCTTTTTGGAGTTTTTAAAATATTTGAAAAATTTCAAAATTCATCTTCAATTAAAAATTGGAAATTTTATGGTCAAATACTAATTTCGAAAAAAGTGAAATTTTTTCGAAAAAAGTGAAAAAATTCTTACGTCCAAACGGGCTCTAAGACAGTCATCAATGCTTCACTCTCTGTTTGGATCATTGTTCCTCATCGTTTTATAATGTATTGTATTGTATTGTATCATTTTATGAATATAATGTTTGGATAGATTGTATTATTTGTTATTGTTAAATAATATTTTACTGTTTGGTTTGACTGTATCGTATTGTATTGCAACTGATAAGTTTACTAAAATACCCTAATTTGTTTAAATATTAAACTTATCAAAAATTATGCATAAAGATAATTTTGAAAAACAAAACAGAAGAAGGCAAAACACCTTAAGAAAGCAGAACAAAGGA
Organism: Nicotiana attenuata; assembly: GCF_001879085.1. Classification (NCBI taxonomy): domain Eukaryota; kingdom Viridiplantae; phylum Streptophyta; class Magnoliopsida; order Solanales; family Solanaceae; genus Nicotiana; species Nicotiana attenuata. The sequence goes on along the minus strand of NW_017672693.1, from coordinate 117,412 downwards.
GCGAGACAGAAGAAAGCAAAACAAATGAGCACAGCTAATTATAATTGGGTTAAAAGCAAATTAGGAGAAAAAAATCAAATAGAAGGCGGCAAAACACCTTTAATATTGGCGGCAGAAGTTTCAATCAAAGGAATAATTGGAACAAGGGTATCGAACTTCTTAATTGCATTATTGATTAGAAATGAATTTTCTAACATTTGACTACGTACCATTGAAGGATTTAGTCGCACACTTGAAATATAGCCCATAAAGTCATGGGAATGATTGGATAATTGGTTTATATGGATCCTTCCTGTGTGAAAGCACAGATAAAAATGACATTGCCAAATATTGACAAGGTAAAATTTCCATTTACTCATCAAAAGAAACGTCCCTTTTGAAGCCAGAATTGATTGATTCTATTTCGACTCTTCCTCAGAGAAAGACGATCAAACAATTCCCAATCATGGTCCTTGCGGATCGGATCATCAATATAATATACAAAAAGAAACTCCAGATCCATCTTTTCAGCTACGTCAAAGAGTCATTTCCACGCCACTGATGCTGGAGTTGTCGAAGCTTGGGCTGTCTACTATGGAATGAGGCTAGCATTGGAAGCTTTCTTTTACCGAATAGATGTGGAGACAGGCAGTGCAATGTGGGAGCCGTGCTCTAACAAGACCCGAGCCTAGCATTGAAAAAGCTAGCAAAAGGGCAGGCCCAGAGTCGGATTCGGCCAAATAAACAGAATGGCAAGCTTCATCCCATTAGTAAACCGGTTTGGTCCGATTTATCAGATTCTGATATTATTGACCGATTTGGGCGTATATGCAAAAATCTTTTTCATTATCCCCCGGAATTAGAAGAGTTAAGGAAGCAACTCAAAGAGTTACTTGAGTCCGGGCAGATTCGACCATCCAAAGCACCTTTTGGCTCCAAAAAAAAGACTTTATATCGAATAAAGTATATAGTTCGACTTTCTTGTGCTAGAACTTTAGCTCGGAAACACAAAAGTACTGTACGCACTTTTTTGCATCAGGTAACCATACATGAAGGGGGAATTGGGCGGATTTAGCAACTGCACCGACAAATAAGAGAACAGCACATAAAGTAACAGACGGATTCCTATTCAAAGAGTGCATAGCCGCATGGATAAGCTCACACTAACCCGTCAATTTGGGATCTAAATTCGAGATTTTCCTTGGGAGGTATCGGGAAGGATTTGGAATGGAATAATATCGATTCATACAGAAGAAAAGTCCCGGCTATTCACGGAACGTGAGAAGCAGATGATTAATCATTTGTTTCTATCCTACTGCAATAATTCTTGCTAAGAAGAATGCCCATGTTGTGGTAATTCCACCCAGAAGGTAATGGGTTACTCCTACAGCACGCCCTTGTATAATGCTCAAGGCAGTTATCATAGGGAGCATATTTAGAATATCTATAAAAAAGATTTTATGCTTGTTTCTTTCTCTTGTTTGAGACAAGTGGTGAATCTAGAATATTGTAGGGTCCTATCAACTTGTTCCAACCTAGGATAATAAGCTCATGAGCTTGGTCTTACTTCACCGTCGAGAAAGGAAAGAAGACTTCCATCTCCAAGTTTAACTTGAAAAAAAATAAAGTAGGTTATAGGTTGGAGATTTGGAGTTAAAATAGAAAAAAAGTTAAAGAGTAAAATAGAATTATGGAGTAATAAGTTAGGGCATAATTGGAAAGAAAAATAGGAAACAATCCCACCACACTAAATCGGTTGTTTCAAAAAAGGGGATTTTTTATTTTTCCGGAACAATGGATTCAAAACAAACACTCTTTTGAGATAACAATAAAATACGATACAATGTGGAACAACCATCCAAACAAAATGTTAGTTAAGGGCTAAAGTAACAATTTACTCACCTCACATGGGAAGTTATTGCAATTATGATAAAATAGAGGGCACGTTTTCTCGATCAATAGCGGGGCCCACGAAGAGATACACAGTAAAGAGGTGTATAGTAGATATCTTAGCGTACTTCCTGTCATGCTGAATCATAGTAACACTTTTTTTTTCCCTTTTCTGTTTATTATTATCACCTCTGCCCCCAAACTCCAAAAATAAATTACGAAATATTAATCCACAGAAGAAAAAAAAAAAAAAAAACACAAAACTCTCTCTCTCTCTCTCTCGCTCTCTCTCGTTTGTGTGTGCGTGCGAAGACGGTTCTCTCTCTTTCTCTCTGTTTTGGAAATAAAGGAAGATACTCAAAAGGGTACGTTGTATCCTTTTTATTTTTGTTGGTAGAGAGAAGCCACTCTTTTCTACTACCATTCTTCATCAACTTCTCCTCTGCGGCGAACACCTCACTCTCCTTTTTCTTGTACTCTTTCGCTGGAACTAAAATATCAATGTTCTCCAGAGTGAAACAAGAAAAAACAGAAGGACTTTAAAATCCAAATAAATAGGGAGGTGGGTTTTGCTTATTGTACATATAGTTTTGGAAAAAAATGAGGGGAAACAATCCTATTCATAACCGAAGTTTTTTTTCCGTTGTTATTTTTTTCAGATAGATCTATCTGTCTCTCGCATAAACCCTTCAATCTGTTTTGTTTTGTTGTTCTTTCCTTGTGTTTTTTTTTCTTTTGGAGATTTTTTTTTTAATGTTTTGTATACTTTGGGCTTTTTTGTTGCATGTGAGGGTTTAATTTTTTTAATGAAAAATCCGTTAATTTAAACTGTTTTTTGTTTGTTCTGTGGTTTAAAAAGCTATGTGAATTTTTTGATGACAGGAAAAGAGGTGATTTTTGTAGGGTTTTTTGGATGCTTAGGAGGAATGCTGTGGATTGACTGAATTTGGGGATTTTTTTTAACTATTTTATCCCTGCATTCTTTGAAGAGGAAATGGGGAGTTCGGGTGAGTCAAGTGCCAAAGCCATTGATGCGTCGGTGGGTGGGCTGGTGTGGGTCCGCAGACGAAATGGGTCGTGGTGGCCTGGTCGGATTTTGGGCCCAGATGAGTTACCTCAGAGTTGTTCTGTTTCACCAAGATCAGGCACTCCCGTTAAGCTCCTTGGCAGAGAAGATGCCAGTGTGTAAGTTCTTGTTTTCACTGCCTTTGTCTTGTTTATTTATCTTTTTTTATTTTAATTATAACTGTGGTGTTGTGGCCCGCTTCCGCTGTTGTCTCCGCTGGGGGATTTGAACCTCACACCTCATGGTCGTAACCCTCTTCACTAACCACCAGGCCACACCCTTGGGTGCATTATTTATTTATCTTAGTAATGTGGTATTCCTTCAAGTATGAGACTTTCTCCTTGCTATTTGTTTGAAGAGGAGATGGTTAGCAGTCTCTCGCATTAATCCTAATACTAGTGCCCACTCCTAAACTTGTAAAAATTGGATTAAAAAGACATCAGATTCCTCTGCGGAGCTAGGTTGATGCTTTACGGGCTTAGGATTTGGATAGGATCATAGGAATATGCAAAAACCTTAAAAGACAAATAATATGGATCAGAAAGAGTAAAATTTTGACGATGAAGTAAAATTAAAATGAATGGAGAATTTCGTGTTGTAGAGTTGGTTGCAGGGAAGGAGTTGGCGAGTGTGTGGTTCATTCATTCCTGTAGCTGCTAAGGTTCCTCGTGCACAGAAGTCGCATAGTTAGAGATTTGTAGTGTCTGTTTTGGAACAAAAAATATTAGACGTAATGTGTGTCAATTTACTTTCCACCTATAATAGAACTAAGCTAACGAACCTAATTACCATGTCGTGAAACAAGAAATTGTGGGAACTACTTCTGACAATTAAAATATGAAACCTACAGAATAGCTTACGGTTAGGTCTTACCGATTCTTGTGTAGAGGCGTTCCGACTTTTGGATGTTAGGCAACTCCATCTGCTTCTATTACTTAATGTTCTAGTATTTCAATTTAGCTTTCTTATGGTACTTTCTTTGCTGTGAACGGTCTATACTGCTTATGCCATTTATGTGGTACGTACAACAGTTTTTGGCTTTGAAAAGTTTAATGTAAGCCGTGCGATCGAGATTATCAGGTGTTTATTGGCTATTGTCAAGTAACAATGTTGATTTTTGACTTTTGCTAGCGTTGTAAGCGGTTTGTCATATCTGTATGTGACGTGCAGGATCTTATTTGGCAATATGGGGAGGAATCTTCCTTCTTTTTTTGATGAAGTAATGAGTTTTATAGAAAAAGGCATCAAGAAGATGCAAGAAGTACAAGAGAGAGGGAAAGAGTCAGCTTTGATACCAAAAAAAAAAAAAAAAAACTAGGCTAAAGCAAAAGAGCTTGACAAAATCCAAAAAGTTAATATGGCAATCTACGGGGGGATAAATACTGCCAACTAAATAACTAAAAGGAGACATCTAGCCTTAAGTGTCTGTGTTTGAGTTGATATCCCATCAAAACGTCTGTGCTCCCTTTTTGTCCAGACACATTAAAAGATACAAGCAGGTGTCATCTTTTCCAAAAGAAAAGAATATTCGAATTTTTGAGCAGGAGATGCTTCCCGGTCTTTCCTCTCTGATGGCTTTATCAACTTTCCAACCAGACCAGCATTCATATGGGGAATCTTCCTTCTATTGGTAAAGGTTGAGTTATCAAGCTAGCTAAGATTACTATATGTTCCCTAATTGTGGTTCTACCTCAGTGGCATCATGGACTGAAGTCATTCAGAGCCATTTTTACTTCTGATTGTTTCTGTTGCAGAATCCAGTTCTACATGTTCCTCGCAAATTAAAACTGGTTCAAGTGTCTCAAAGTTCTTGTTGGATACTAAAAGCATCTTAGTCCTTTTTGTAGTTGCACCCGTTTCTCCCGGTTACAGAGACATTACCTTCCTTGCTAATTATTGGGCTGCCAAGAAAAGTTGACATTAGTTTCCTTGCTATCATTTAACCTGCTAATACTTCCGCAGTGCAGATATATGGTGTTCCTTTTCACTCATGTGTTTTACTTTCTCTTATAGCAGTATTTGTCATCTTTGTTTTCTTTAATATGGACTTGTTTTTTTCTTTCTCGTCCCATTTTTGCCCTTCCTATTTAAGGAGTGTACCAACTGTGGAATTGAATATTTTCCTTTTCCTTTTACCTCGATTCTTGATAAAAAGGTCTAGTAATTGCTGCTGTTTCAGGGACTGGTATAATCTTGAAAAATCTAAACGGGTGAAAGCCTTTCGTTGTGGGGAGTATGATGAATGTATTGAGAAAGCTAAGGCTGCTGCTGCTAACTCTTCAAGAAAGGCTGTCAAATATGCTCGAAGAGAGGATGCCATTATTCATGCTCTAGAGATTGAAAGTGCTCGTCTCGGGAAAGACCATCCAAATTTTTTCTCAAGAATAGATAAAGAAGATGGAGAGCATCATACCATGGAAGACTCACATACTTCATCTAATCCCCATGAAGATGGTAATGATTTAGATGAGGAACTGACTAGTTCTGAAGATAATTCAAATTCTGCTCAAGAATTATCTCAATCTGGTGTATCATTTGAGGCGCCAAATCATGTAATTGCTTCTAATGAGCAACCTGTGTGTGGGAGACGGAGGAGAACACCAAATGACTCAGAGGATGATGGAACTGAGGGAAGTAAGCGCATGAAAGGACTTGATGACCTGGGGATGGGTGTGGTGTCATCTCTGAAAAGGAAGAGATCTCAGGTGGCACATGTTCATGATTTTTTAAAGAGAAAGAACCGTCGCCGACCCTTGACAAAGGTTTTGGAGAGTACAGCAATGGTGTCTGTTCCTATAATGTGTGAACAACTTCCTAGTCCAACTGGCTCTACTCTCGCAGGGGTGTCTGAAAGCAAAGTTCATGGGTTACAATCTATAGAGTCTGGGAAAAGTTCCCCGGCTGTACTCAATAACGACACAGATAATATCTCAGTTACTTGTGGGAATGGGAAACCATTTGATGTATTTGGCTACGCTCATGATTCTTCCCTTTTTAAATGCAAACAGAAAGAGAGTGAAATTTCCGGTATTTTGGGGTTGTCTGAGAATGGCTCTTCTGACAGGTTGTTTGATGTGCCTTTAGTTACAGAAGAGAAGCATTCTGCAGGTATTCATGTGCATTAGCAGAAATTTGTTTGCATTGTACTGTTTAAAATTTCATTGTAGTAGCAGTGTTATTAAAGGTTCATTTGAGGTGCGCTTAGCACTCAGTTAAAGCTAGGTTGTCCATTTGGCAAGCTTAGGTGGTGCTATAGTGTAGGCGTGAAGGTTCTAAGACATGTGCCTCGATTCCAATGGGTCTGTCTTTAAGTGGATGATACTAAACAATAAATATATTTGGCTAAAACGTGGTTTAGAACCTTGGAATCTTAGGGTGGATAACGTCTATGCATACTGCGTAATATGGTTTAGAAGGTTTATATGCAATAGGATTTCCCTTCCCTTTGGTTATGGAAGACCCAAAACTAATGTTCTCCAGGTCTCATGGAAGCCCCATTGGCCTTTGTTCTTAGGCATAAGACACGACTTAGTTTAAGTGATCTGAAGTGGCAGATTTTGGGTGTTGTAGTTTTGGTGAATCATTCCTCTTAACTTCGCAGTTGGTTTGCATTATAAGAGTTTTAACTTAGAGTCTCTCATACTTCCAGTTTTCTTCTCTACTTCATATTGGGGTTTGTGGCTGAGTTCGGCAGATTAATTAGTAGAAGCACTCATTTCTGTCTCACGTTTTATCATGACACTGTAATGTGTTATATACAAAACCTGATACACCAGCCTCCGCATGTCTTGGACTTCTCAGATCTCACTCTAGAAAAATTTCTAAACTCTCATTGTTGAACTTGGATTAAGGACTTATTTTCTAATGCAACTGTTCCCAAAAAAAAAAAAAAAACTTTTCTTTTGATTTGTATTGAGGATTCCTTTTCAGTGGGAGAACTTGTCATGACCTAAGTTGCTCGGACACGGGTGCGGGTGTGCACCCGTATCTAGATGTCGGATCCTTCGAGATGTAAATTCTAAGATTCGGGGACACGGATCCTAGTATGGATACGGACGGGTGCGGGGATCCGACTAAAAATATAAAAAATATCTTTAAATTATGATAAATTTTGTGGAATACTTAAGTATAACTTGTAAAGTGTGGATTTCTTTTTATTCTCAAGTTATAGATAAGTAAAGGATTGATTTCTTAGATAAGGTATGATATTTTCTTCAAATTTATCCTAGTTTTGGTTCTGATTTTGGGAATCAAATTGTATCTCGTGTCGAATATTTCCGTCCATTGTGGTCAATGTACCCAAAATTGTTTGACCAGATCCGATACGGATCCCATACCCACACCCATACTAGTGTCGTGTCGACACGGGTGCGGCACCTAAATTGCCATGTCGGAGCAACTTAGGTCATGACACTTCTTTGTACGTAAATTTGTCTTCAATTTCTTCTCTTATCAACGTTATGGGTTTCTAGTAGCTTTTTCACCAATGATTTCTGAAGAAGTTATATTAAAAAAGCTTTTCTTCCGCTGTTTATTGTTCCTTTTTCTGGTTTTTTATTTCTGATTTAACATGGTTGCTCTTCTCCTGTCTGATCTATCTATGTCTGCCTTTTCCCCAATAGATTGTTGTTCTTGTTATTTGTGTATGCTGATGTTCTTTATTTCTCCACGCAGGCTTGTCTCCTATAATGTCTTGTACATCTCAGAAGGCTCAAGGTGGTGTTGGGCCACAGCCTAGCCAGGGCAGCCAAGTTGAAGCTATGTCGTTTGGGAGTGAGGAGCTTGATGACTCAGACTCTATTAGTTCTGGTAGTGACGATTTCCAATGTTTCAGCCAGAGGATGGAGAAAGGAACTTCAAAGTGGCAGTTGAAAGGAAAGAGGAATTCGAGGCAGACAAGTAAGATTACAAAGAAAGATTCTGTAAAACACAGAGACTTAAAAGATGAATCAAATGTATATTTGACTGCTATGGATCTTGATGCATTCCCTCTTTCTCCAGGTCGGAAAGTTGGTTGCTATAATACTGGTGGTTCCCATGCTTCAGAGAGTTTGACATATCGTTTAAAGTCGAGACCAGCAACAACTACGCCTCAGTCCGAAACAAGATCCATAGTGGATGAGTTGCGAGGTTGGGGCAGGAATGTTTCTCTCAGAGAGGCTCGTATGAAGGGGCCAACAGCTGAGCTGCTAGCTCCCCAGAGGTTGCTACCCTATCGCCAGTCTCGATATACAGTTAACCCCAAGTATGAGTCATCAGATTTTTCTCTTAGGCACCACATAGCTGATTCTTCACTGTATGATGTTAAACTTGAGGTCAAAGCCGGCTATCGTCCACAGCATGTTCCATATATCTCTCTAATGAGCAAATTGACTGGTCAGCCTATCATAGGTCACCCTCTCACAGTTGAAGTCTTGGATGATGGCTTTTGTGATAATCTGCTAGTCAGTGGATCTGAGTGCTATAGCAGCAGCTATGACTTGGATGAGGATCACAGTGAGAACAGCTCAGCTTTGCAAGGTGCAGATATGGATTATGAATCCAAGCCAAGTTTGGCGGCCAGGATATCGACTAGGCATCACATGGTGCAACCTCGTGGTTCACCAACTAAGTCACCCAAGACGAGGAAAAACGGCCTCCTTTCAAAGAAGATTAGAAAATTGTCTTCCTTAACTGGTTCTCACCAACAAAATAAAGAGAATAAACCTGTAGTAGAGAAGCTTAAAGGCCCTGCAGTAGCTTGTGTCCCCCTGAAAATAGTGTTCAGTAGGATAAATGAAGCATTAAATAGCTCAGTACGACCTGCCCACCGTTCTATTATACCAAGCATCGGTTGAATGATGCTCCATTGACCGGAAAGGCCAGAGTAGTGGACTATGAGGATTTGTTCTGTAGGAATTGTGATTTTTAGCAGCCCAGTCTGGGTTCTCGAGTTGAATCATTTTTGTACAATAACAGGGTGCGATCACCATTGTGGAAAATGTGTTGCTGGGGGAACTCTGCTGATTGGCTGCTTTGTCTGGTGTATATAATGTAACGTTAGTTGAGGTGTAAAAATGGTGGTCTGATTAGGATTGGTTCAATTTTTCGACTTTGATTTAGAGGGTTAATGACTTTATGCTTTTTATATTTATGGTACAGATTGCACTGGCTACTTCAGTGCATCATTTAAAATCTCTTCCCCGTCTATTTATTTTGTATTTTGAGACGTTTAGAACTGAGCCTCATTTTTGAGAATGAAAAAGTGCGGAGCTTCTGGCACATGAGATCCTAGTCTGTTGTAGAAAGAGGAATTTCAAGTGTTGGGAAGGGACATTCTCACTGCAAGAAGCAGTGTCACTTCTATGTGGTGAGATGGTCATGTTATGATATTTGTATGTAACACATGGAATTCAGTTTTGGATCAACTGGAACTTCTTTAAATTTATTGTGAATTTACTTGCGTCGCTAGATTGCGTGTGATAATGTTAGTAATGTGTAGCTGCATTGCAATTGCGTATGATAGTATTAGTAATGTGTTGCAATTGCAAAGGAGAAATGCGTTTGATTTTGAGAACCAGGTTTTGTAGTTGTAATTTCACGATGGTATCCATATCTCTTTGGCAGTAGAAACTGCAGCAAAATCTTAGAGTTTATATATAGATAACCTTTTATCCCCCTAGACATCCAAAATTGTATAAGGAGGGCTACAATTTTTTTAGTTCGCTATACCAAACAAAATAAAGTAAATCATTGATTCACACTTTCAAACAAATTAAAAATAATAAATTTATATTAGATTCTCTTAAATAGGCATGGCAAGTGTTACATATACAATTCCTCCTCCTACCTTTTTTTTTTATTAATATAAAATAATTAAAGAATTGGTCATCATAAATGACCTTATGTTTGGACTAAATTAATTTTCTCTCGAGAGCGTTTACGCGTGAAAGAAAAAATAAAAAAGATAGAGAAAAGATCACTTCTAGCCGCCGAAATTATTTATAAATAGTATAACAAAAGTATATAGTAAAATTTATATATTTGTATATATAGCGGCTATACAGTGTCAAGAGAAAATGGGCCATTTCCGTAAATTGAAATTGTTCAGGCCCGTCCAATTCCTGGCCTAAGGGCTTTTAGATGCCAATATATAATGCAAAATTTACACACTTTTGCGATCTTAAGCTCACAACATCTTCCTCTAGCCGCCGTCAAAGCAAAACCCTAGGAACCCCATCTGCTCTCAGTTAGTGGAAATGACAACAGTTCCAGGGCAACTAGTATGGGAGATCGTGAAGAAAAACAACTCCTTTTTGGTTAAGGAGTTCGGTAATGGTACCGCCGGTGTTGTTTTCAGCAAAGAACCTAACAATCTTTACAACCTTCACTCTTACAAACACTCTGGTTAGTCCCCTTACATTTCTACCTCTTAAAATTGTCTATTTGCTTTTATATATATATATCAGGATTTTGTTTCGTTGATTCCAATCCGTTAAAATTGTCTATTGATTGTTGGTTTACATGCAATTTGTCATATGTCGTTCGAATGTTATTTAGGATTTTCTAAGTGTACACACTTGGTTTTTAATTAAAGTTGAGGTCTGTCATGTTTGGTAGTGTTTTTAATTGTGGAAAGGTTTGCTTAGTTTACACCTTGTTCGTATGGTTGTTGCATATTTGAATTGTGTTCAATTAAGGTGAACTGAATTTTGTTTTATGGTATTATGATTGTTAAGGCCTAGCAAACAAGAAAACTGTGACTATCCAGGCTGAGGGGAAAGATAAGTCTGTGTTGCTTGCTACATCGAAGACCAAGAAGCAAAACAAGCCTTCAACTTTGCTGAACAAATCTGTGATGAAGAAGGAATTCCGCAGAATGGCCAAGGCTGTAACCAACCAGGTTGGTTTCCCTTGATTATTTGCTATGTAATTGTTTGTAGATAAACAACATTATGGTGAATTTGTATCCTTGCAGTGTTTATCATCAAATCAAATTTCGGTAGCTTCTCTACTTTTGTGCTTACTCAAAATTTTATGTGGTCAGTGCTTGTAACTACCATTTGTTTGGTTGCCTTTGAGTCTTTGACTATGTCATTATGACATGTTGATAATGGGTTATTGTTGTCTTCTTCCTATGTTATGATCTTAATATTGGCTCATTTTAAGGAGCCAATCCCTTAGTTACAGAGATGTATTAGGATTTCTCACCTTCATAATTTTGAGGTTAAACTTTTCTCCAGAATCTGTCATTGTCCTTTTTATTAAGGTTAAGGGTTTTATGTGTTTGGACTTTGGATTGCTTTTTATTTTGATTATTTAGAGTCTACACCCTTGAATTAATATAAGTCGTTGATAATAGTCACATTTGAAGTAATGGTTGGTTAGCTTTGAGAATTAGTTATCTTTTTTATATAGTGCCTGGTGGACTATTTTGGTTATTTGAAGTGATCGGAGGAGTAGTCCAAACCAAATAGGTTGTCAGGGTCTATATTTGGAATAAAGACAGTAGTACTACATTGTGATGAGTTGCTATTGTTCTCTTGCATTTGCCTTTGCATTTTTCTTTGGAGATATATTTAAAAGGTTAATTTATCAGGGTTTTCCCATTGGCACATCTCTTTTGCATTATGCCTTCTGATGTGTTAGTTGCTAGTTCTCAGTTCTTGCTGCATTCCAAGGTTTTCTGGAGATTACTTCTGGTGAATACTTCTGAATACTAATATTGATGTCCTGTTAAATAATGTAGTAGTTGCTTTGTTTGAAGTAATAGTTGGTTGTTAGCTTTGAGAATTAGTTCTTTTGTCAAGGATCCATATGCGGAGTGCACATGAATCATTTTGAATGAGTTGTTGTTATTCTTTCCCATTTGCCTTCAATTTTCTTGGGAGATACTTGTAATATTTTATCTGCCAAGGTTTTTCTCATTGTTATGTCTGTCACATTATGTTTTTTTCTCCTATTTTCTAGTCTGTTCTTACTGTATTGCATGAGTTAGCTTTGCAAAGGTTAGTTCTATTTTCGCTATTTTTGTATTAAGATATTTAACATAGCTAATTATACAGGTTGCAGACAACTACTACAGGCCAGATCTGAAGAAGGCAGCCCTTGCAAGGCTGGCTGCCGTGAACAGGAGTCTCAAGGTTGCCAAGTCAGGTGTTAAGAAGAAGAACAGGCAGGCTTAAGACTTCATGCTAGGAGATGCTATGTTGTGTGACTTGCAACACATGGTCCTTTAAGTACAACCAAAGTTTTGTGTTTGAATTTTATCTTATATTTCTTTCTGAGGTAGCTATTGGCAAAAACAATGTTTTCTCTAGTCGTGACTCTTGAGCAAATATTGGCATCCTTTATCAGTTTAAAAAGATCATTTACGTTAATGTATGGTGTCTTGCACTTGGGGCTTTATAAATGCACATTACTATCTTTTGCGTGGTTATATTTATTTGTTGCATCTTTTATAATTTTTTACAGGCGCTTAAATAAAAATAGTTAAGTTGCAGGTTTTAAACCTATATGTTATAGTACATGTGATAAAGCCCCAAATTTGTGAATATGAAATATTCATTGAGCTTGCTTGGGGTTGAAAGAATCCAACTTCTGTTGCCCTTTGATAAAATGACTCCGATTGGTAAACTATCAGAATCATGTCTTGATAAAGTGAATGTAGGGTGAATGTTTGATGCCAGTATTCTCTCACGCTGTTTGTTTAAATTAAAAGGATGGGCAGGCTAAGCAAATGATATCGTCATTCTGCAGAAAATCGAGAAGGTCGCGGCGAGGGCCTAATTTTTTTTTTCCTATAGATCTTATTCTGTTTTTTATGGTCTTGACTTTGGGATTATGTTATAAAGTGATTGATTTGTTTATGGCAAGGGATGGCAAATGGGGCGGTGTTGGTGCAGGGCGGGTTTAAGACATTCTTTACAAACTGATGCGGGGCGGGTTGCAGGTTTTTGCGGGTTTAGACAAGTTTTTTTTTTTTTTAAAATTTCTTTTAAAAAAAAAAAAAGACATATCAACCATTAATTATCTTTGGTTTATGCAGGAAAATTTCCATTTTGTGCAATAACTGCTACAAAATTTTAATGTACACGTGAATCTATTACACCTACATACATAGCTACCTACTATCTCTGGTTCGAATAAATATGTTCAAACTTAGGCACAAAAGGAGAAGTAAATGCAATATTCTCTATAAGAAAGGTGGCAGTGTGCATTTAATATTCCAAAGGATATGAGTAATAATAGAGGAACATCAAGCAATAAATAGAAATAAATGACATTAGTGTTAATAAGGAGAATGATTCACCCAATATTGAAGGAGGTGGATTATTCTTGTTTCTGACAGTGATGAATGACAGATAAATCCTAGATATTGGAACTATTCTCGGATCTGATGGAAAAGTATGGAATAATGGATGGTAGAATCTTAGTAAAAAGTTAGTGTTTGTATCTTTTCTAGAGAGTTTTCTTCTCAAAAGTGTTCTTATCCAATGAAAATTATAGTGGTTGTATCTTTTCTAGAGTCTTCTTCTCAAAAAGTGTTCTTATCCAATGAAAATTATATTCCCTATCCCCTTATCTCGTTTTCTATTTATATGAGACATATGCCTAATCAACTCTAATAGTACAAGTGCGGAGAATATTCAATGGAATATTCTTTTTAGTATCTTATTACAAAACTAGCCGTTAGTACTCTATCCTTGGTGCTCGACCTCGACCATCGTTAATTGCTCGACCACGAGTCCCGCTGTTTACTAGTCGACCTCGGCCGCATCCTCATTATGCTAAGTTCCCTTAGGGTAAATTTTGGCCTATATAGTTAGTCCCTCCGCTTATTGATGCCGACCCTGGAGGACCTCGATGAGCGGACTCTGTTAGTTGTGCTTGAGAAGTTTAGGCGAACAGGTCGGGTAGTTGCGTTTCAGACGAGGTAGCAACGTGGCCTTTCATGAGCTTCAACCTTAGGTCACGTTGATTCAGAGTGACATCATGACATCATGCGTCATTATTACGCGTTTTCCCGATGCTTTGCATCGTTTCCCGTGCCTCTGCCGTTTCGATACCTGAACTGGGTAATGACTGTTTTCTTTCTTGATATTGATGCCTGAATTCATATAAATAGGGATATGAAACCCTGTGCCTTATTCTTTGCACTCTTAGATATTGAATCCTTGTGTTTTCTTCTTCCTTCTTCATTCAGAGTTCTTGCTCTCGTTATCTTTACTCCCGTATTCTTGCTTTCACTGATTCTGATAACTTCTGCTACTCACAACTCTTCTGTGCTTACATATTCTCTATATATAAACAAAGATGGTTAACGTGTCTTCTAGTTTTGGGGAGGCAATTGAACCTGTTCCTTTGGCAGTGCGCATGCCTCCCTATGATGATAGCTTTTCAGTTGCTATTGAAGACGAGAACCTTCCTACGGTGGATGAGATAATTCCTTATAGTGACAAAGACATATGTGATTTTTCTAAGGTGCTTGAAGACGACCCTGAGGTGTTGGTGTCGTTGATGAACGAGGCTGCCCTTGCCGAATTCAGGAAAAAATTCAAAATTCCTGCTCATATTGATCTAATTCAGCCGGGCGTGACGTGGTACAAATACATCGCCCTGGGTACTGCGCTTTCTACGCGTACACTTTCCATGTCGGTTATTCTTTTCCTATCCTCCCCTTGGCCGAGAAGTTCTGCCGTTATTACCGCGTTTGCCCGACCCAACTTTCTCCATATATCTACAAACTCATCCGCATGATTACGAAGTATGCGGAGTTAGCCGGGGTTGGGGTGTCGTTTTGCCACTTGATGCATCTTATTGCCTCTAATTTTCATAGGGGGATGATGCTACATCTTCGCCACCGGGGAAGAAAATGTTTGGTGGTGAAGATGGACGACAAGGCAAACCGTCAATTTTGTCTCAATTACTTCTACGTCAAAATCGAGGACGTGGTGGTCAATGCAAGCAGGTTCCCCGAGGTTTGGAACTATGCCCGTAAGCATCTCTCTCCTTATTTTTTTTTGTATTAAGTGTTGGTTCCACTAATTTCAGTCGTACTGACATTTTGCTCTCGCTTCGTGTAGCCGAGGCCGCACCCCCTCCATTGGTCGAAGACATTCACGATTGGGTTAGTCGGGTCCTCCCTCATACATCGGGGATTCGCGAATGGCCGGCCTTCCTTAAGAAGTTCGGGCCTGCGCTTTCTATGACCAGTAAGTTTACCCATTTAAATCTATATTGTCGTGGCCTTCTGGTCGCTTGCTTCTTATTATTTTGTGGGGATTGACCTTTTAACCTCTTTTTAATCCAACTCGGGGATCCTCGAGAAGGCCGAGGACCCCTGCTCCTGCGTTTCGCAAGAAGAATATTACAGCTCTTGCTGTGACTGTGGCCAGGCCTGCCCGGCTGTCCGCTTCCATTCCGGCACTCCGACCTCTCCCTCGATTTATTTAATAGATGAGGAGTCGTCACCGAGCGAGGAGGGTTTGATCTCTTGTAAAAGGAGGCCGATGGACGTCGACGATGGGATAATCCAAACCGTAGATTTTTCAAGGAGTGATCACGAGCCGGCTAGCTCACGCTTGAAGATGATGCAGATCTGCTGTCTGAAGTCCCGCTATCAGCGGGGGCCGTGGAAGGCGTACATTTCCACGATGCCGAGGTTGGAGTTGGTGGGCCGCATGTGGAAGTTACGGGTACCGTGCTTCGAAATGAGCCGTCGTCCTCGAGGCCGGATGACGTTCCTTCGTTTACCGATGGGAGAGATTAAGGTGTTGCTTAGGAAGGCTACGAAATGGGCTCCAATCTTGACGCCGATGAGGTGCGGATGCTGAGCGATTGGTTTACTCGTATTGAAGTAAGGTTGGAAGGGTCCACTCGTACCATTGTGGTCCCTATGAATCGGGACCTACTGGTGAATACGGAGGACGTGGTCACTTCCTTAGGTCCTCTCTGCTCTGATATGGATGGAAAAACTCTCGAGAAACTAAACAATGCCGCCCTATCGACGGGTATAACCGGCCTCACCCTTAGGGTAAGCTTTTCCGACCTTTTCAATTTCCGTGCCCTGCACTTTATTTTTTGATTGACTTTGGTTTTCTTCCTCTCTCTCACTTTTTCTTTTCAGACCATTATTTTGGAGATCAAGAGTGCTCGTCGAGAGGAGAGGCGCAAAACCATTTTTCAGAAGATGGAGCGGAAGTACTGTGAATACCGCAAAAAGCACCGCGAGATCTGCAAGCGGTTTGGCAAGAGTGGCAACTTTTAGGCTATCTGGGACGAGCTGATATAGAAAGATGACGAGTTGATGAGAGTCATCGGCAAGTGCAGCATCCTCGAAGGGGCGTTGAGAAGTGCTCGAGGTGAGCAAGGGAGTTGAGGCCCAATGTGCGGATCTTCAAGCCCAAATGGTCTCGCTGCGGGCCGAGCTCGAAGAATGCCTGATCAAGGCGGATGCTTTGAATGGCGAGGTCGCCGAGAAGACCGCAGACTTAGAGAAGACTGAATTGGCTCGGTTGGCGGCTTCGACGAAAATGGAGACTTTGGAGGCCGTAATCCATGTTCTTCGATCTGAGCGGGAGAGTGACTTGAAAACGGCCAAGCTCAGAGAAGAGAGGCTCGATGAGCAGATAGGGGAGCTAGAGAAAGATGTTTCGAGCCTTGGTGACCAAATTGTCGTTCTCGAGGCTAAGAAGGCACAATTATTGGCCCAACCGTCCTCTTCTCACACTTCTGCTTTTCCTGATATTCCGTGGGATTTGTATGAGAAGTGGATTCACGCCGAGGCCCAACTAGATATACTTAGAGATTTGATGACGGCGGGGAAAGTTTTTGAGGCCGACTTCGAGGATGCTCGTGCTAAGGCTCATACAGCTCGGGTCGCTTATGGCTATGACCCCTCTACACTAGAAGCTGGTGATGGCGAAGAGGATGAGGGAGTGGATCGGATAGAGCAGGGCTCCTGGTACAAAAATGAATATCTTGATGGCAATGACGGAGAGGCGGGTGAAGATGGCGCTGCTGGGTTAGGCGGCGAGTAGTTATTTTTCTTTCTTTTTGCTTGTAAACTTTGGACATATTTTTGTGAGCATCTGTTCTAACCTTTGTAAAGAGTATATTTTGAGTATGAAATGCCATTTTCGTTGCTCGTACCTGACTCTTTTCTTTCTGTTCGTGTTTGTGTGTCTCTTTCTTTTGTTTTGCTGTGTGGTCGCTTTAATTGTTAAAAACTTGGTTCATGTATGTTGAACGAGGTTGAAATAGAACTCAATTTTGATCATGGCCAAAGGCCAGTAGGTGTTAATTCGAACGAGGTCGAATGTAACCTGTGCAATTACGGCCGATGGCCAAGTGTAACTTTTGCTTAGTTAATTCGAGTGAGGTCGAATAAAATTTGCTTAGTTAATCCAAGCGAGGTTGAATGTAACTTTTACTTAGTTAATTCGAGCGAGGTCGAATGTAACTTTTACTTAGTCAAATCGAGCGAGGTCGAATGTAACTTTTACTTAGTTAATTCGTGCGAGGTCGAATATAACTTTTACTTAGTTAATTCGAGCGAGGTTGAATGTAACTTTTACTTAGTTAATTCGAGCGAGGTCGAATATAACTTTTGTTTAGTTATGGCCGGGGGCCGAATGGGTGTTAATTTGAACGAGGTCAAATGTAACTTTTGCTTAGTTAATTCGAGCGAGGTCGAATGTAACTTTTGTTTAGTTAATTCGAGTGAGGTCGAATGTAACTTTTACTTAGTTAATTCGAACGAGGTCAAATATAACTTTTGTAGTTATGGCCGGGGGCCGAATGGGTGTTAATTCGAACGAGGTCGAATGTACCCCGTACTTAAGTTAATTCAAACGAGGTCGAATGTAACTTTTGCTTTGTTAATTCGAGCGAGGTCGAATGTAACTTTTACTTAGTTAATTCGAGCGAGGTCGAATGTAACTTTTGGTTAGTTAATTTGAGCGAGGTCAAATGTAACTTTTGTTTAGTTATGGCCGGGGGCCGAATGAGTGTTAATTTGAACGAGGTCGAATGTAACCCGTACTTAAGTTAATCCGAATGAGGTCGAATGTAACTTTTGCTTAGTTAATTAGAGCGAGGTCGAATGTAACTTTTACTTAGTTAATTCGAGCGAGGTCGAATGTAATTTTTGTTTAGTTAATCCGAGCAAGGTCGAATGTAACTTTTGTTTAGTTAATTCGAGCGAGGCCGAATATAAATTTTGTTTAGTTATGGCCAGGGGCCGAAAGTGTGTTAGTTCGAACAAGCTCGAATGTTACCCGTACTTAAGTTAATTCGAACGAGGTCGAATGTAAATTTTGCTTAGTTAATTCGAGCAAGGTCGAATGTAACTTTTACTTAGTTAATTCGAGCGAGGTCGAATGTAACTTTTACTTAGTTAATTCGAGTGAGGTCGAATGTAACTTTTGTTTAGTTATGGCCGGGGGCCAAATGGGTGTTAATTCGAACGAGGTCAAATGTAACCCATACTTAAGTTAATTCAAATGAGGTCGAATGTAAATTTTGTTTAGTTAATTCGAGCGAGGTCGAATGTAAATTTTACTTAGTTAATTCGAGCGAGGTCGAATGTAACTTTTGTTTAGTTATGGCCGGGGGCCGGATGGGTGTTAATTCGAACGAGCTCGAATGTAACCCATACTTAAGTTAATTCGAACGAGGTCGAATATAACTTTTGCTAGTTAATTGGAGCGAGGTCGAATGTAACTTTTACTTAGTTAATTCGAGCGAGGTCGAATGTAACTTTTACTTAGTTAATTCAAGCGAGGTCGAATGTAACTTTGTTTAGTTATGGCCGGGGGCCGAATGTGTGTTAAGGCAACATTGCTTTGGCAAAAATATGGGCGAACTTGATGCGTTTTGTGCTTTGTTCATATATGTTGGAGAAATTTAAATGTTTTTCGGGCTGGCATTCAAGTCCCAGTCTATTTAGTCCCTTCATTGGTCGACCAGGAGAAGTATTGAGAGGTTGGGCAATGAACTGACCATTCTGTACCTCCGTCCGTTCATACTTCCAACTTGAAGTGTCCCCCTTGTCGCCTCATTAAAAACCTCCTCGATAAAACCCGATTGGGACAAAACTCAAGTGAGGGGAAAAGAGTGCGACTTGGAGAACACTCTTTCTTAAAAGTTGAAGTACTTGAGGTGGGCGACATTCTAATTGTTTTTTCCTTCGATCGTTTCTAGTTGGAATGATCCTTTGTTTGCTGTTGCCGTGATATTGTATGGGCCATCCCAATTTGTTCCCAGTTTGCCTTCCCGCGGGTCTTTGCTTGCTTGTGTTTTAGCTTTCAACACGTAGTACCCGACTTTGAGTGGTCTGACCTTAGCCTTTTTGTTGTAATAGCGTTCTGCCTGTTGCTTTTGGGCGATCATTCTTATGTAGGCCATATCTCTCTGTCTTCGGCTTCGTCGAGCTCTTGTCTTCTAGTTTCGTCATTCCTCGGCCCGCTCTCGTGGGAATATCTAAAACTGGGCTCTCCGACTTCGACTGGTATTACTGTATCAGTCCCATAGACTAATAAATAGGGCGTTTCTCCCGTGCTTGTCTTCGGCGTTGTTCGGTAGGCCCAAAACACTTCTGGTAGTAACTTCGGCCATAGTCCCTTGGCGTCCTCGAGCTTTTCTTCATGATGTTCAGTATTGATTTATTGGAGGATTCTGCTTGCTCATTGCCTGTGGGGTGATACAGTGTTGGGAGTATCCTCTTGATATTCCACTTCTCAGAGAATTCGACGACCCTTTTTCCTACAATTTGGGATCCGTTGTCGCAATCGATCTTTTTGGGGAGGCTAAAGCGGCACACGATGTTTTTTCATATGAAGGCGATCACTTCTTGTTCGCGTATTTGGGCGAATGCTCCTGTTTCTACCCATTTAGGACAATAGTCAGTTAAAACTAAAAGAAATCATACGTTACCTCGCCCCGCGGGGAGGGGGACGACGATGTCCATTCCCCATTTGATGAACGGCCAAGGGGAAATGACGGAGTGGAGGTGCTCGTGTAGTACCTCGAAAAATTTCGAAGTACTTAAGCGCTATTAAGAAAGTTGACGTGTGCTAATTACATTATTTTGTGTGCAGACGAGGACTGTTAATATAATGGATATTAATTGGATATGATAATAAAGTGTAAGAGGTGTATTTGAAGTGATATAGGTCATAAGGAGAGCCCTTGGGGCAAATCAAGATGGAAATTACATGATAGACTAAAGTTCCAAATGAGTACGCACAAGACCTAACTTTGGATGTGCATATCTAGATATATATATATATATATATACGGAGTTATGTGGATTACAACCTATCAAATGAAAGGTCTTTGAGTCTATTTCTAATGCTTCAAACCGTTTGTCATTTGGACATTACTACAAGAAGTTATGATCAAACGGAGGAGCCTGCGTCCGAAAGAATGACTGGCAGTAAAGTGCTGCCATAGCGTCCAAGGACGCTTCCGAAGCCCAGAAATCTAGGCCTACAAATACCAAGTCGGGGGAGAGAGTATTTTGAGTATTGTGGGTTAGGGTTCTTGAGGTGAAGGGGCGATTTTAAGCTCAAATCAAGTCCAATCGACCAAGGTAAGTTATTAATGTTGTTTTAGGTTGATTCTTACTCAATATACATGAGTTCTAAAATCAGTCTTAACATCCAAATTCTAGATAAAATCTCCCCTTTCATCCATCATTACCACCGCTTAAACAGTCAAACCAAAAAATTGAGAGAAAAGACCTTAAACCACCACTGCAAACATATAATTATATATGCCAAAGAGTATGAAAAATTATTACTGAGCTGTTTAGAGAAGTAATCCACTATGCCGTAAAGCTTCTCTATTATAGATATTTTATCACTACCATATTTATTAGTAGTATTATTTTATTACTTGTATGCTACATCTTTTGTTTAAATATCTTAAATAGGAAAAGACGGACTTGTAAGTTGACTTTTTTAGTTTTATCTCTGGGTCGTTTGGTAACATATTTTAATAATTTAATTTTACCGACCAAAGTTCATCATCAAATCCTCAAAAACACAAAAATTACCAAAGTTGTGATTTTTCAAGATTGATCTACTAGAGGTAATTTCAATACTTCAAACTCGTTTATTATGAGTAGTTAGAAGTATTTGAAGTATTTGTTACAAGTTTTATTGGTTGAAAGATTTGATTGTAAAACTCTAGTTCATGGCATGAATAGTACTTTTGAGAAAATAAGAGAGAAGTTTGAATGGTGAATCTTGGCGATGAAATTGATTGAATACAATGAACCGATAAAATTATTTGTTAGCAAAAGATGGAAGTGATCGACTAAGTAATCATCCGAATTGTATATTATGCAAGTTTTGATTATGGAAGATGATGAATAGTAACTTGGTTGCATTGAACAATTGATGTAGTATCATTAATGACTTCGAATGGGTATTAAAATATAATGATGGAATTGAATGGTCTAGCTTGTAAATCTATTTGGCGATTTGAGTTGTTGAAGGCTTGTAGCCAATTTATGATCCATGTCATGACCCGGATTTCCCACCCTCGGGAGTCGTGATGATGCCTACTAATAGGAGCTAGGCAAGCCAATTATCAATTACCTCTTTTAGCGAACATCGTCAATATTAGAAAGCAATGAAGCATTTAATAATAAAGCGGAACTCTCAAATATATTTAACTGAAAGAAATGCGGAAGTTTAACAAAATCCTCTACCCAAGACTGGTGTCACAATACTCACGAACGTCTAGAGAATACTAAATACAAGGTTCGAATGAAACATAAAACTGTCTGCTTCGGTACAAATGATAACCAACTGAATAAAATAGAAAGGGACTCCGGGCCTGCGGACGTCAGCAAGGCTACCTCGAATGTCCCTGGACTGAAGTCAGCTCCCGGATCCTCTACTGCTGTCCAAAAGCTGCTGCTCCGGCGCTGTGATCTGTGCAAAAAGATGCACAGAGTGTAGCATCAGCACAACCGACCCCATGTGCTAGTAAGTGCCTAGCCTAACCTTGGCGAAGTAGTGACGAGGCTAGACCAGACTACCAGATAAACCTGTGCAGTTACGAAATATATTTCAGAAAAATAACAGGAAATAAGCAGTTTATAAGGGAGAGGGAACATGCTGTGGGGAGGCAACAGTTATAAACAAGGAGTCTAAATTCTAAGGTTATAACAGTCAACAGAAACCTAAATCCGGAATAAACACACTTAAGCCATAATTTGTTGCGGTGCGCAACCCGATCCTCAATCATCACTGTTGCGGCGTGCAACCCGATCCATAACTATATAGTGTTGTTGCGGCGTGAAACCCGGTCCACAATCATCACTGTTGCAGCGTGCAACCCGATCCATATCATTTAGTATTGTTGCGGCGTGCAACCCGATCCATATCATTTAGTATTGTTGCGGCGTGCAACCGATTCACATATATATCATTTATCATTGTTGCGGCGTGCAACCCGATCCATATATTTATATTATTAATCCTCACCCAGGCAACAGTCGCAAATAAGGGACAAGGGAGTAAACAATTAGTGAAAGAAATCCCGGCAAGGGAACACAATAATACACTAAATCCCGGCAAGGGAGCAAAGTCAATAACTCAATATCCCAGCAACGGAGAAAATCATCAAATTAATAAAACGTCCCGGCAAGGGAATAACCAATATCTCTTTCTTTTGCTTTCATTTCTTACTCTATAACTCACTTTATCATTTGAGCCATAGCTCCAAAGAGTCATTTCATCTCATATACCTTCTCAATCCGTAACACAACTCGAGCCAATGCTCCACGAAGTGTATTAATCATAATCCCTGTCTCATGCTCTTTACAGTATATAGAAATCATCAAATAAGCATGGGAGAATCACAACAAGTTCAGGATAATCTCAATATAAGGACGCACGGTCATGCTAGACACCAGTGCATAGATACTCGTCACCATGCCTATACACCGTACTCGACAAATAGCAATTAGCAAGTAAGACTCTACTCCTATTCCCTCAAGCCAAAGTTAGACCAAACACTTACCTCAACTTCCACGGCTAAATCAATCCACAACGACCGCTTTCCCTCTCGAATTCGGCTCCAAATCAATCAAATCTATGAAATAACGACTTTACAACATTAATATAAGCTAAACAAATCAAACCCAATGCCTAAATATAGTTTTCTAAGCTTTCTTCCCAAAATTCCAAAAATCGACCCCGGGCCCGCTTGGTCAAAACCCGAGGTTCGAACCAATTTCACATCACCCATTCCCCCACGAGCCCGGATATACAATTTGTTTTCAAATTCGACTCTAAAACGAGGTCTAAATCAAAGAAGATTGAAAAATCCTAACTCTACCCATTTTCCCAATTTCAACCCTAGATTACATGATTTGAGCCTAAGAATTTGATAAATGATGAAGGAAAATGAAGGAAACAAGTTAAATAATACTTACCCAAGAAGCTTTGGTGAATGAGAGCTCTAGAAATCGCCTATGGGCTGTGAAGAAGATGAGTTCGTGTGTTTTTGGGTGAAAAATCCCGTCACTGTTCTGTTTTTTAGCTTTTAAAATCACTGGGTAAAAATGCCCTTCGCGTTTGCGGGAGCAAGGCCGCGTTCGCGAAGGGTTGACTCAACAGACCATCGCGTTCGCGATGAGCATGATGCGAACGCGAAGAGAAAGACTGGGGGGGGGGGGGTCCTGGAATTGCTATACGCGAATGCGTGAAGAGCCACGCGAACGCGATGAGCAAACTGGTGAAGTTACGCGTTCGCGAACTGTGGAATGCGAACGCGAAGAAGGAATTTCTGGGGGTCCTGAAATTGGCTTACACGATCGCGTGGGCTGTGACGCGAACGCGGAGAAGGGGACCTGGGAAGCATCGCGAACGCGAAGAAGGGAATGCCTGTGCAAAAATTGCAGAAAATCTGCTATCATCCTAAGTCCAAAACTACCCTGAACACCTCCGAAAACACTCCCGTGCCCTCGGGGCTCCTAACCAATCACACACACTAACTCAACCACATCCTACGAACTTAACCGTGCGATCAAATCGCCAAAATAACATCAAAATCAATGAATTAAACTTCAAAATCATCACTTTTTCATCAAACTTCATAAACTTTCATTTTTTAGATGTTTAGGTCCGAAACACGTCAAATGACGTCCGATTTCAACCAAATTTCACAGAAACCGCTTAAACCACATATAAGACCTGTACCGGGCGCCGGAACCAAAATACGGCCCCGATACCAACACGTTCTAATCAATTTCCTTTTTCAAATTTCCATATTAATTTCAGAAAAACAATTTTACAAAAAAATTCATTTCTCGGGCTCTAGACCTCGGGACTCGACTCCGGGCATATGCCCTAGTCTCATATTTTAATACGGACCCTCCGGGACCGTCCAATCACGGGTCCGGGTCCGTTTACCCAAAATGTTGACCAAAGTCAACTTTATTCATATTAATATCAAATTTCATCATTTTTCACACAGAATTCATATTTAAGCTTTCTGGCTACGCGCCCGAACTGCGCACGCAAATCGAGGCGACTAAAAATTGAGGTTTTCAAGGCCTCGGAAGCACGAAATGAATGAGAAAACAGGTGATGACCCTTTGGGTCGTCACATTCTCCACCTCTAAAACAACCGTTCGTCCTCGAACGGACAAAAGAAAGAAGTACCTGAGTTGGGAAGTAGATGAGGATAACGGCTCCGCATATCGGACTCGGACTGCCAGGTCGATGCCTCAGGGGCTGACCTCTCCACTGAACTCGTACTGAAGGAAAGCTCTTCGATCTCAACTGTCGAACGTGCCGGTCTAGAATAGCCACCCGCTCCTCCTCATAAGACAGATCCTTGTCCAACTGGACAGTGCTGAAATCTAACACGTGGGCTGGATCGCCGTGATACCTTCGAAGCATGGACATATGAAAAACTGGATGCACGGCTGACAAGCTATGCGGCAAGACAAGCCTATAAGCCAGCTCTCCCACACGGTCGAGAATCTCAAATGGGCCAATGAACCTAGGGCTAAGCTTTCCCTTCCTCCCAAATCTCATCACGCCCTTCATAGGCGACACTCGGAGCAATACCCGCTCACCAACCATGAAAGCTACATCTCGAGCCTTACGATCTGCATAACTCTTTTGCCGCGACTGAGCCGAACGAAGCCTATCCTGAATGATCTTGACCTTATCCAAGGCCTCTTGAACTAAATCTGTACCCAATAACCGAGCCTCTTCCGGCTCAAACCATCCCACTGGGGACCGACATCGCCTACCATACAACGCCTCATAAGGAGCCATCTGAATGCTGGACTGGTAGCTGTTGTTGTAGGTAAACTCCGCTAAAGGCAAGAGCTGACCCCACTAACCTCCAAAGTCAATAACACAAGCTCGGAGCATGTCCTCCAATATCTGAATAGTCCACTCGGACTGTCCGTCCGTCTGAGGATGGAATGCTGTGCTCAACTCAACCTGGGTGCCCAACTCTCGCTGAACTGCTCTCCAGAAGCGCGAGCTGAACTGCGTACCCTGGTCCGAAATGATAGATACCGGCACCCCATGAAGGCGAACAATCTCTCTGATGTAGATCTCAGCTAGCCTCTCGGATGAATAAGTGGTTGCAACAAGAACAAAATGCGCTGACTTGGTCAGCCTATCAACAATGACCCAAATCGCATCAAACTTCTTCCGGGTCAACGGGAGTCCAGTAACAAAATCCATAGTAACCCTCTCCCACTTCCACTCGGGAAGCTCAATCCTCTGTAACAGTCCACCAGGCCTCTGGTGCTCGTACTTAACCTGCTGACAGTTCAAACAACGAGCCACATACGCAACAATATCCTTCTTCACCTATGCCACCAATAATGCTGCCGCAAGTCCTGATACATCTTCGCGGCGCCCGGGTGAATAGAATACCGGGAACTGTGGGCCTCCGCTAAGATCAACTCTCGAACTCGCCCCTGCAGTCTCAAGACACCATCATCATCTAAGGTCACCTTCTTGGCACCTCCACGCTGCACCGTGTCTCTCAGGACACACAAATGGGGATCATCAAACTGCCGATCACGGATACGCTCCAATAATGAAGAACGAGCAACCGTGCAAGCTAACACTCTGTTGGGCTCAGAAATATCCAACCTCACAAATCGATTAGCCAAGGCCTGAATATCCAAAGCAAGCGGCCTCTGGCTGGCCGGAATATAAGCAAGACTACCCATGCTGGCGGACTTCCTACTCAATGCATCGGCCACCACATTGGCCTTCCCCGGGTGGTACAAAATAGTAACATCATAATCCTTCAATAACTCCAACCACCTCCTCTGCCTCAAATTCAACTCCTTTTTCTTGAACAAGTACTGAAGACTCTTGTGATCAGTGTACACCTCACACGTCACACCATATAGATAATGCCTCCAAATCTTTAGAGCATGAACAATGGCTGCCAACTCTAGGTCATGAACCAAATAATTCTTCTCGTGGATCTTCAACTGCCTCGAAGCATAGGCTATGACTCTGCCATTCTACATCAATACTGCACCAAGTCCAATACGGGAAGCATCACAATAGACTGAATAAGGCCCTGAGCATGTGGGCAAAACCAATACCGGTGCCGTAGTCAAAGCTGACTTGAGCTTCTGAAAGCTCGCCTCACACTCATCTGACCATCTGAACTGGGCACCCTTTTGGGTCAATCTGGTCATTGGGACTGCGATAGATGAAAACCCCTCCACGAATCGACGATAGTAGCCTGCTAACCCCAAGAAACTCCGAATCTCTGTGGCTGATGCTGGTCGAGGCCAGTTCTTGACTGCCTCAATCTTCTTTGGGTCCACCTGAATACCCTCTACTGATACAACGTGACCCAGAAATGCTACTGAACTTAGCCAAAACTCAGACTTGGAAAACTTGGCATATAACTGACTATCCCTCAGAGTTTGAAGAACCACTCTGAGGTGCTGCTCGTGCTCCTCCTGGCTGCGGGAGTACACCAAAATATCATCAATAAAGACTATCACGAATATGTCCAAATAAGGCCTGAACACGCGGTTCATCAACTCCATAAATGCTGCTGGGGCATTGGTCAACCCAAGTGACATGACCAAAAACTCATAATGTCCATACCGAGTGCGGAATGTTGTCTTAGGGACATCAGACGCCCTAATCCTTAGCTGATGGTAGCCGGATCTCAAGTCTATCTTTGAAAACACCTTTGCACCCTGAAACTGGTCGAACAAATCGTCAATTCTCGGCAGTGGATACTTGTTCTTTATCGTCAATTTATTCAATTGCCGGTAATTAATGCACGTCCTCATCGAACCATCCTTTTTCTTCACAAATAACACCGGCGCACCCCAAGGCGAAACGGAGGGTCTAATGAAACCCTTCTCAAGCAAATCCTGCAACTGATCCTTTAACTCTTTCAACACTGGCGGGGCCATGCGATAGGGCGAGATAGAAATGGGCTGCGTGCCCGGAGCCAGATCAATACAAAAATCGATATCCCTGTCGGGCGGCATACCCGGCAGGTCTGACGGGAAAACCTCGGGGAACTCCCGAACAATAGGAACAGAATCAATAGAAGGGGCCTCTGCGCTGGAATCGCGAACATACGCCAGATAAGCTAAACACCCCTTCTCGACCATGCGTCGAGCCTTCACATATGAGATGACACTGCGAGTGGCATGACCTGGGGTCCCTCGCCACTCCAAACGGCGCAAATCTGGTAAAGCCAAGGTCACGGTCTTGGCGTGGCAATCCAAGATGGCATGATATGGGGACAACCAATCCATCCCTAATATGACGTCGAAATCCACCATGTTAAAGAGCAATAAATCAACACGGGTCTCCAGACCCTCAAACACTACCACACAGGAACGATGAACTTGGTCGACCACAATAGAATCACCCACCGGTGTAGATACATATACAAGAACACCCAAGGCATCACTAGGCATAACCAAGTACGGTTGCAAAATAGGATGACACATACGAATACGTAGACCCAGGGTCAAATAGCACTGAAGCATCCCTATCACAGACCAGAATAGTACCTGTAATAACCACATCTGAAGACTCAGCCTCTGGCCTGGCTGGAAGAGCATAACACCGGGGCTGGGCCCTACCTCCCTGAACCATATCCCTGGGCCGATCGACTGCTGGCTGGCCTCTACCTCTGGCGGTCCGAGCTCCACCTCTATGATCTCTACCTCCACCTCTATGGCCTCTACCCCCGCCTCTAGCTGGCTGGGCGGCCTGTGGATCACCTGCTGCCTGTATCATAGGACGAGGACCCTGCTGCTATGACTGAGCACCCCTCAACCTCGAGCAAGCCCTCCTGATGTGACCATACTCACCACACTCATAGCACCCGCCTGAATACTGCAACTGAGAAGACTGAGACTGACCCTGTCGACCTGAATGACCACCTCGGAAGCTCTGAAGCGGTGGTGCACTGATAGGCTGCTGATCAGAATAATGCGGCTGAGACCCCACGTACCGCCTGAAGTACCCATGAGAGACCTGGGAGAGCTGGACTGGANAGAAGTTAGCATTTTGGAAGAAATTTCTTAAGTTTGGCTTGAAGTGTATTTCAGTGTTATCGATGTCCGTTAGGAATTCCGGGTCTGGGAATAGCTCCGTATGGTGATTCTGGAGTTGGGGGCTCAGAAGTGAATTCGGAGGTCCGTAGGTCATTTTGGAGCCATTTGGCTAAAGATAGAAATTCGAAGGGTTTTGAGAAGTTTGACCGGAGGTGGACTTTTTGATATCGGGGTCGGAATCTGATTCCGGAAGTTGCAGTATGTAACGACCCGACCGGTCGTTTTGAGCCTTAGCGCGTCGTTCAGCAGTCTAAGGCCATGAGCAGCTTCATTTCAGGTATTATGACTTGTACGCGCAGTCGGAATTGAATTTCGGGAAGTCCAGAGTTGATTTGGAAAGAGAATTCTCATTTTGGAAGCTTAAAGTTGAAAGAATGAACTAGCAATGGAATTTTGAGTAAACGACCTTGGAATTAGGATCTGAAGGTTCCAGCAGGTTCGTATGATGATTTTGGACTTGGGCGTATGCCCGGCTCGGGTTTTGGATAACCCGAGAGTGTTTTGGGGCCTATTGTGGAAGTTAGTATTTTGGAAGAAATTTCATAAGTTTGGCTTGAAGTGCATTTCAGTGTTATCGATGT
>NW_017672693.1:48752-87038 GCF_001879085.1 Nicotiana attenuata | reverse complement strand
TTTCTAACCTTGTAAGAGGGAATTGTCCCCATAGGTGAAATAATTGATTATGTGCTCCTATTTGCGGGGGCTACGTACGCACGAGGTGACGAGAGTCCGTGCGTAGCTACTATTATGCTATTTTCCGGGTAGTTAGGGCCCAAAAGCATGTTATACTTGGATTATTTATGAACCTATTGACAGCTTGAATTGCTTAAATCACCTTGGATTAGTAAATGAATTTAAAAAGGGATTAAACATCATTTTCCATGAATTGTTAAGAAGAGAAATTGTTTTATTATGGGGTAAATATTTCCGATAAGTTCTTAATTGACTGATTTAGCATGTATCTCTATGCGTACCTGTGACGCACGCATGATCCGCGAGCAGGGTATGTGTTTATATATGGAACGGACCGAACGCTTCGGCAGATTAAATAGATGCATCTATGGTTCGTGCCGTTCGACCCTCGGCAGTGCACAATTTACATTTCGTTTGGAGCGGGCCATCGACCACGGCATGATTTGCGCATGATATATGATATTGCCTTTCATGTCTTGATATAAATTGATAAGGTAATGAAAAGTAAACCTTGAAAATCCATTATTATTTGTTAAAGGTGTTTACCTGTCTTCCAACTTCGCGAGTTAGAACTACTATATAAATCCATGATTTCCTCAAATTTTTAGTATATTGTCAATTGACCTCTAGTAAGTGTCGAAGTTGACCATCTCGTCTCTACTTCTTCGAGATTAGGCGGGATACTCATTGAGTACACGTTGTTTACGTACTCATACTACACTTCTGTGCATTTTTGTTGCACAGGTATATTTATTTCTAGCAGCCCACTGGGCGTAGCAGCGCGGATGATTTGGGGCTAGGTGAGTTGCATTATTCAAGGCGGCCCGCAGCTAGTATAGCCCTCTTCAGTACACTGTATTTATTACCAGTCCATTGTATTCCGGACGGATGCTTTAATTTATTTTCTTGACAGTAGATGCTCATGCACTTGTGACACCGGGTTCTGGGATGGTTTGAAATATTTTGTATTAATTGCTTATTATTTGATTTGAATTGAAGCAGTTATCTTTTTATTTATGAAAATTTGAAGGAAAATCTTAGTTTTCAAGATTGTTAACAACGAGAATTTGATTAAGTAGTTTGGTTGGCTTGCCCGACAGCAGTGTCCGGTGCCATCACGACGCTTAGTGGATTTTGGGTCGTGACAACATGGTATCAGAGCACTAGGTTCCTAGGGTCTCACGGGTCATGAGCAAGTCTAGTAGAGTCTCGCGGATCGGTACGGAGACGTCTGTACTTATCCTCGGGAGGCTGCAGGAGTGTTAGGAGTACTTCCCTTCTTGATTCCTTATCGTGCGATTTGATTCTTGGAGGCGTATGCCTTTAATTCATTCCTACTCAATCTTGCGCGACACAAAGCGTTTGTTATAAATCGAGAATTGAAGAATCATAACAGTACTACGGATGTGGTGCGGGACGTTTCTCCCGGTATAGCTGATTTGATTATTATCGTCGCCTTATAGAATGATATTTTAATATTTCAGCTCAGTAGGGCTTTGGGGCTAGGCACAAGTTGCCATGATGCCTATGAATAACTGTTCCGCAGTAGTGATATGATGGTAGAATGTTTGCCCACGTGTCGGGGCAGTGAATGACTTGAAGGGAGGGTTACTCAGTACATAATCTAGAGAATTCAGTATTTTATTCCCGACAGGGGAAGGGCAACCAGACTAAGAATAGTCAGATGTGGGCTGGTGGAAGTAAAGAGACCTGGTATTTGCAAGCGTGGTGGAGCTTTCTTCTATGATGGGGTGTTGTTGCCCTAACTGAACGTAGTAAGTTTATCGGTGTTATAATCTGCTACAATTCGCCTTTGGGGCAAGATATTGTGAAATAGTATTGGAGATACAACTGTCAGATATCGCAGGATGCAGAGGTTCAGGATTGAATCAGTATTTCTAATGTTGAAGGTTCGATAAAGATGACCTTCAAAAGGTTTAAAGTTAGCAGTAATTGTGGGTTCAAGTGCCACGAAGATAGATTCTTATTTAAGACAGCCACTGAATGTCAAAGGACGAGGAAGGACATGTGGGAAGTGTCAGGCGGTGTTCAAAATTCTAAAAGGCCAGGTATATAAAGCGAAGGTCGAGTAGTCGATTAAGGGGATGAGTTCCGCCAAAGTGGAAGAGTGGCAAAATTGCATATGGGATTGCAGTGGGATGACCACATACCTTAAGGAGAATTTGGGGCGATTTGAGAATATTAGTGCTTGCTTATTAGGGTCTACGGATCCAATTTGAAGTAGGGGTTCTTGTGCGGCAGGAGATTTAATATAACGGAAAGGAGCCGCTTAAATGAAGAAGGATGAAGCATAACTTTGAATTGGAAGGATGTTGCCGCACATTTAAATGATGTCCACGGGGAGTAAATGGACCTGTGCAGCTGAAGAGGGAGCTCAGACTCAGGATGGGTTATTAATGTCGTAGTGATTGTACCCCGTGTAGCAGCTCTGGAAGATGTCGGGAGTGATTTCTACAGGTAGTTCGTCCCTGTGAGCAGGTTAGCGATCGCGTGGTTGGCGAGCTTCTGCGAAGAATTCTATTGTTTATACAGCGAAGGGATCGGTCGTGCGAACGTTGTTGATGATTCTGGGTATAAAAAGGGGGTTTCTATAGTAAGATATCGAGCATGTCGGCAGTTGGTTGCGCAGGGTCATGTCAATAGGAGATTAAGAATCCTAGTAAATTCCAGAGTTGTGTAATAGTGGCTTCGAGCTAAGTGGGAGAGTCCCACCGCCTATGATGGGGTATTAATGTGCTAGAATATTTATGAATTGATTAAATTCGGAACCAAGTCAGAGCGGGTGGCTCTCAGTAACGGTCCTAATGGATTCAAAAGAGGTAAAGTATGGTGCCTAATGATTTCGAGCCTATAAGTGCAGTTAAGAATCAAGCTTTTGCAGCAGCTTACGAGTGGGGGCCCAGAATGTTCTATGATGTTTTGACTCGTAGTGTAACTCTTGAGAGAAAGATGAGAAAGGACTTCGGGTTCGTAGAGGGATTAGCAGAATGGTCATGTCAGTTGAGGGTGCGAATATGCGCGCAAGGAAGGTATGAATTGGTTTGTGGGATTTGAGACAGCATGGTCTCGTGATTCGGGGTCACTCGGGATAAGTGCGGACGGAGTATGATATGTGACAGATGGAGTCAGTATTATCTCTAAGGCAATCAAGGATAAATTGGAAAAAGGTAGATTGATTGGCCATAGTTGAATTGGCATATTGGTGTTAGCGATCGGTTTCCTCAGCGTCATCGAGATATGCAAGTGAGTTGCGATGGTGCGTATGAGGCTTGTCAGCTGCTGTAATTGATATAATTCAGAAGCATTCTTATGTTATGGCTTGCTATGTGTAAGCAGGTCCCGGAAGGGTTATGGTGGCTTGGACCACTACTTAGAGATTTGCATATGCTATGGTTATGAGAATTCGCCTGTATCTTGCTATGTTCCTCCTGAAGTGAGTTAAGTGAAAGGTTCTTATATGATGAAGTGTTAACCTATTAGTGGTTCCGAAGCTATGATAAAAAACGAGTTCTATTGTATACTGGCATGTTAAGTGCAGTGAGTGGTATGGAATTTGCAGTGAAGATCAAGGTAACAGTTCGGTATGGGCAAGGATGTCACAAGCTCAGACGAGCAGGAAAGGAATTTCGATGTTTAAGATAAGTTGGTGTTGTCTTCAGCGTCACCTGAGATCGGTGTTTCGTGAAAAAGGCTTTGCATCCTGGTTAACGATTCTTGATCGCTTTTTAGCGTTAGTGCGACCGGTGGTTTGGAGGTGAGACCCGGTTATTTGTTATGGTAGGTTGTGGGAGTGCGTCCCACAGAAAGATTGTACAAAGTATGAAGGTTGTAGTGACTTCGTTAAATTGAGAATTGATGCCTGGAGGGCACTCAGTTTATGGAGTTGTGGACTGCGGAGGATTTCTCCTGTTGTGATAGTTGTCTTGTGTGTTAAGAGAAAAGGGGAGTTAGTATGGACCTTTGAAGGTTTATTGGCTTAGTTTGATATGATCAGGATCGACTTGAGGTCGGTGGACGGATTTAAATGTGAATTTGGGCTCTATGTCAGGCCGTTGTGTTCGTTTCAGTAATGCACTCCATATGGAGTAGTCAGGGTGTTGTTTCGTGGCAGATATTTCATGTAGTGATGCATTGCGCCGTGTGAATTGTGGGATGGCTTGAGAAATTGCTTACGCATTGAGGATCCGAGTAGGAATAATGTTATATGAGCCAAAAGGCTCTTGAGATTCAGATTGTATATCGCACCCCAGTTGTGCTTGAGTTGGTGGATTATAGCGTTATATGTCTCTCCAGGTAATGGTATTATACACTTAGCGTGTTTATGACTGATATTCAGTATTTTGTTGTAACGGGCAATTTTAGCTCGATGTACACCTCCTTATGTGAGTTCCATGTGTGGATCGGGTGGCACGCCGCCATGGTTATGATTGCTCGGATCGGGTTGCGCGCCGCAACAGTATGATGTTCAGTACAGTTTCCCGTATTTGTTTTTATGTGTTTTGTTTCCTATTTCTACGAGGGAAACTCATATTAGCTATGCGCACGCGTCGCATGTAGGATTCGCGAGTGGGGTAATCGAAATCCCTTTTCAGAGTTCATTTTCCTTTTTGGTATCGCATTCTAATTGGTAGCCTATTGGCACGTTGTGGCATCATATGAGACTGTTGATTATGTCCGGAGTGGCTTATTGCTTGAGCTGTTCGTACCGGATGAGATGGAATCATTGGATTCAGGATCAGTGCAATCTGACTATATGGAATATGTTAAGGATCAAAGATCATTATGTGGTTCAGAATATGGTAATGTTTCTTGTCAGAAGTATAGACTCAATGATGGGTTGACTCGGCAGTTTATTATGAATTTCTACACATCTATTCCGTCGTGGCGGTGTTGTAGGAGTTAGAGCAAGACCTTTGTAGGTCATGAGGTGCAATGGGAACATCAGATTCGTGGAATTTCGATTAATTTGATCAGAGAATGTTATTATGGTCCTGTGAGTAAAGGGGTGCAAGTTGTGAATTCAGCTAAGTTATGCAATCACGTTTGGGTACAGCGTGTGGTGATCGATATGGTGATCGTATGTTGGAAACAGGTCGGGCATAGAATTCCGGATGTTGGAATAGGGCTCTAAGGCTTATTTGCTTGAATAAGAGAATATCTTCAGAAATGATCAAGCTAATGTGCTCAACTGAGCTGTGGTAGCACGGGAAGGTGCATGAGAAGTTAAACAGTGATTTTGGACTACTTCAGTGTAGTTCTCAGCACGTTCGAGGACGAACATATGTTTAAGTGGGAGAGAATGTAACGACCCGACCGGTCGTTTTGAGCCCTAGCGCATCGTTCAGTAGTCTGAGGCCATGAGCAGCTTCATTTCAGGTAATATGACTTGTACGCGCAGTTGGAATTGAATTTCGGGAAGTCCAGAGTTGATTTGGAAAGAGAATTCTCATTTTGGAAGCTTAAAGTTGAAAGAATGAACTAGGAATGGAATTTTGAGTAAACGACCTTGGAATCAGGATCTGAAGGTTCCAGCAGGTTCGTATGATGATTTCGGACTTGGGCGTCTGCCCGGCTCGGGTTTTGGATATTTCGAGAGTGTTTTGGCGCCTATTGTGGAAGTTAGTATTTTGGAAGAAATTTCTTAAGTTTGGCTTGAAGTGCATTTCAGTGTTATCGATGTCCGTTTGGGATTCCGAGTCTGGGAATAGCTCCGTATGGTGATTCTGGAGTTGGGAGCGTGATCGGAAGTGAATTCGGAGGTCTGTAGGTCGTTTTGGAGCCATTTGGCTAAAGATAGAAATATGAAGGTTTTTGAGAAGTTTGAACGAAAGTGGACTTTTGATATCGAGGTCGGAATCCGATTCCGAAAGCTGGAGTAGGTCCGTAACGTCAAATATGACTTGTGTGCAAAATTTGAGGTCAATCGGACGTGATTTGATAGGTTGGAGCATCGAAAGTAGAAGTTGGAAGTTCTAAAGTTCATAAAGCTTGGATTAGGGGTTGATTCATGATTTTAGCGTTGTTTGAT
Organism: Nicotiana attenuata; assembly: GCF_001879085.1. Classification (NCBI taxonomy): domain Eukaryota; kingdom Viridiplantae; phylum Streptophyta; class Magnoliopsida; order Solanales; family Solanaceae; genus Nicotiana; species Nicotiana attenuata. The sequence continues at coordinate 80,929 of NW_017672693.1, read as the reverse complement.
GTGGTTTGAGGCCTCGAGCAAGTCTGTAATATGTTTTGGGATTGGTTATTAGGCTTGGTTGAGGTCCCGGGAGCCTCGGGTGGATTCCGGATGGTTAACGGATCGAATTTAGAGTTTTAAAGAGGGCTGAACTGCTGGTTACTATCATAACCGCACCTGCGGAAAAGGGGCCGCAGGTGCGGAGCCGCAGAAGCGGCTAGGAAAGCGCAGATGCGATTTTTGGTCAAGGGTTCGAGGACCGCAGATGCGGTCAAGGTTCCGCAGAAGCGGGACCGCATCTGCGGAGAAGAGGTCGCAGAAGCGGATGAGGCCGGCTCAGAGTGGACCGCAGATGTGGTAAGGTTTCCGCAGAAGCGGGACCGCATCTATGGAGCTCGCATCGCAGAAGCGAAGAATGGCAGCATAGGAAGGACCGCAGAAGCGGCCCTAATTCCGCAAAAGCGGAACCGCAGAAGCGGTGGGCCGTCCGCAGAAGCGAAAATAGTTGGGGCAGTATGGTTAATTAAAATCGGGGTTGAGTTCATTTCTCTTCCATTTTTCATGGCTTGGGAGACTTTGGAGAGCTTCAAGAGAGGGATTTTCGTCAGCTACGTTAAGGTAAGTTACTCCTACTCATTTCCGAGTTAAGTACAAGATTATAGCATGGAATTAGACATGAGAATTTTGGGAAAATTGGGATTCTTGGAAGGAAACCTAGAAACTTGATAAATTAGATTTTTACCACGAATTTGAGCATGGAATTAGGAGTAAATTATATATTTGAGCTAGCGAAGCCATGGGTAATCTTTATCTTCGAAAAATTTTGAATTCCGGGCACGTGGGCCCGAGGGCGTTTTGGTCAACTTTTCGATCGGAGTTAGGAATTTCTATAAATTAGTTTGTAATGAATATTTGAGCATATATTAATGGATTTGCGTAACCGTTGGCTAGTTTTGGAGCATGGTGCATCAATTGGAGTCCTCGGAAGGGCGTGGATTGCCGGTTATGGATCTTCGGAGCGAGGTGAGTCTCTTTTCTAACCTTGTAAGAGGGAATTGTCCCCATAGGTAAAATAATTGATTACGTGCTCCTATTTGCGGGGGCTACGTACGCACGAGGTGACGAGAGTCCGTGCGTAGCTACTATTATGCTATTGTCCAAGTAGTTAGGGCCCAAAAGCATGTTATACTTGGATTATTTATGAACCTATTGATAGCTTGAATTGCTTAAATCACCTTGGATTAGTAAATGAATTTAAAAAGGGATTAAACATCATTTTCCCTGAATTGTTAAGAAGAGAAATTGTTTTATTTGGGGTAAATATTTCCGATAAGTTCTTAATTGACTGATTTAGCATGTATCTCTATGTGTACCTGCGACGCACGCATGATCCGCTAGCAGGGTATGTGTTTATATATGGAACGGGCCGAACGCCTCGGCAGATTAAATAGATGCATCTATGGTTCGTGCCGTTCGACCCTCGGCAGTGCACAGTTTACATTTCGTTTGGAGCGGGCCATCGACCTCGGCTTGATTTGCGCATGATATATATATTGTTTCCAGAGAATTTTAAATGCTGATATTGCCTTTCATGTCTTGATATAAATTGATAAGATAATGAAAAGTAAACCTTGAAAAAACATTATTATTTGTTAAAGGTGTTTACCTGTCTTCTCGCTTTGTGAATTAGAACTGCTATATAAATCCATGATTTCCTCACATTTTTAGTATATTGACAATTGACCTTTAGTAAGTGTCGAAGTTGATCATCTCGTCTCTACTTCTTCGAGATTAGGCGGGATACTCATTGAGTACACGTTGTTTACGTACTCATACTACACTTCTGTGCATTTTTGTTTCACAGGTATATTTATTTCTAGCAGCCCACTGGGCGTAGCAGCGCGGATGATTTGGGGCTAGGTGAGTTGCATTATTCGAGGCGTCCCGCAGCTAGTATAGCCTTCTTCAGTACACTGTATTTATTACCTGTCCATTGTATTCCGGACGGATGCTTTAATTTATTTTCTTGACAGTAGATGCTCATGCACTTGTGACACCGGGTTCTGGGATGGTTTGAAATATTTTGTATTAATTGCTTAATATTTAATTTGAATTGAAGCAGTTATCTTTTTATTTATGAAAAATTGAAGGAAAATCTTAGTTTTCAAGATTGTTAACAACGAGAATTTGATTAAGTAGTTTGGTTGGCTTGCCTGACAGCAGTGTCCGGCGCCATCACGACCCTTAGTGGATTTTGGGTCGTGACACAGTAGGTCCGTAATGTCGAATATGACTTGTGCACAAAATTTGAGGTCAATCGGACGTGATTTGACAGGCTTAAACATCAGAAATAGAAGTTTGAAATTTTGAAGTTCATTAAGTTTGGATTGGAGGTCAATTCATGATTTTAGCGTTGTTTGATGCGATTTGAGGCCTCGAGCAAGTCCGTAATGTGTTTCAGGATTGGTTGGTATGTTTGGTTGGGGTCCCGGGGGCCTCGGGTGGATTTCGGGTAGTTAACGGATCAAAATTTGGATTTTTGGACAGCTGAAGGAATCTGGTTGCTGGTATTGTCGCTTCTGCGGTGGGTTGACCGCAGAAGCGGACAGGGAGCCGCTGAAGCGGGTTTTGGTCTAAGGCTTGAGGACCGCAGATGCGGTCAAAGTACCACAGAAGCGGGACCGCATCTGCGGGTGGCAAGTCGCAGAAGCGAGAAAGGGGTGGCTCAGGGTAGACCGCAGATGCGGCATTTTAACCGCACTTGCGGAACCGCAGAAGCGGGCAAGGAACCGCAGGTGCGGAAACAGCTGAAGCAGTGAGGTCTTTTAAGTTCGGGGTTGAGTTCATTTCAACCCCATTTTTCTTCCATTGGAGTCGATGGGGAGCAGCTTTGAGGTGCCATTTTCGTCACTTGTCATGAGGTAAGTAATTTATGCTAGCTCGGAGTTAAATACAAGGTTTATATATAGATTTAGACTTGGAAAATTGTATAAATTTGTGGTTTTGGTGGAAAACCTAGAAAATTAGTATTTCTGGGAATTTAGCCACAATTTTGAGTATGGAATTGAGAGAAAATTATATATTTGAGTTCCTAAGGTCATGGGTAATCTTTATCTTCAAAAAATTTCAGATTTGGGGCACGTGGGCCCGAGGGCATTTTGGTCAACTTTTCGATCGGAGTTAGGAATTGCTATAAATTAGTTTATAATGAATATTTGAGCATATATTAATGGATTTGCGTAACCGTTGGCTAGTTTTGGAGCATGGTGCATCAATTGGAGTCCCCGGAAGGGCATGGATTGCCGGTTATGGATCTTCGGAGCGAGGTGAGTCTCCTTTCTAACCTTGTAAGAGGGAATTGTCCCCATAGGTGAAATAATTGAATATGTGCTCCTAATTGAGGGGGCTACGTACGCACGATGTGACGAGAGTCCATGCGTAGCTACTATTATGCTATTGTCTGGGTAGTCTAGGACCCAAAAGCATGTTATACTTTGAATATTTGTAATCTTATGGATAGTTGAATTGCTTAAACCACATCAAAATAGTAAATGAACTTCTAACAAGATGTAAACCTCATTTTCTTAAATTGTCGAAAGAGAATTAGCTAATCTTTGAATAATTGCCCCATGTTGGCTTCTTGATTGAATGTCTCTACGTGTTTATTTTGGAACGGGCCGAACGCCTCGGAAGATTAAATAGATGCATCTATCAGCGCGCCGTCGACCCTCGGCAAGTGCACAGTTTACATTTCTGTTGGATCGGGCCGTCGCCTCGGTATGATATGCGCATGCTTGTATTGCTGCCTTGAACTTAATTAAGTTATTATTGACTCTTCATGGCTTGAAATTATTTGGATAATTACGAAAAGGAATTTTTCGGAAATTTTCTGTAAAAGAGTTAATTGTTTACTTGTTCCCTCCTATTTGGATAGAAATCCATAATTTAGTGTATTGCTGACCTCACTATTGGACCATTAGTAAGTGTCGAAGTCGACCATCTCGTCTCTACTTCTTCGAGATTAGGCGGGATACTCATTGAGTACACGTTGTTTACGTACTCATACTACACTTCTGTGCATTTTGTTGCACAGGTATATTTATTTCTAGCAGCCCATTGGGCGTAGCAGCGCGGATGATTTAGGGCTAGGTGAGTTGCATTATTCGAGGCGGCCCGCAGCTAGTATAGCCCTCTTCAGTACATTGTATTTATTTCCTGTTCATTGTATTCCGAACGGATGTTGTATTTTATTTCCTTATCAGTAGATGCTCGTGCACTTGTGATACCGGGTTCTGGGATGGTTGAATATTGTATTGACTGCTTATCATTTAAATTTGATTTGAGATTATATTCGTTAAAATTGCTAAATTTGAAGGAAAATCATAGATTTCAGAAGTATTAAAACGAGAATTTGATTAAGTAATTTGGTTGGCTTGCCTGACAGCGGTGTCCGGCGCCATCACGACCCTTAGTGGATTTTGGGTCGTGACAACATGGTATCAGAGCACTAGGTTCCTAGGGTCTCACGAGTCATAAGCAAGTCTAGTAGAGTCTCGCGGATCGGTACGGAGACGTCTGTACTTATCCTCGGGAGGCTGCAGGACTGTTAGGAGTACTTCCCTTCTTGATTCCTTATCGTGCGATTTGATCCCTGGAGGCGTATGCCTTTAATTCATTCCTACTCAATCTTACGCGACGCATAGCGCTTGTTATAAATCGAGAATTGAAGAGTCATGATGGTACTACGGATGTGGTGCGGGATGTTTCTCCTGGTATAGTTGATGGATTATTATCATCGCTTTATGGAAGAATATTTTATTGCTTCAGCTCAGTAACGGTAGTTTTGAGGGCTTGAGGCTAGGCACAAGTTGCCATGATGCCTATGAATGACTGTTCCGCAGTAGTGATATGATGGTAGGATGTTGCCCACGTGTCAGGGCAGTGAATGACTTGAAGGGAGGTTTACTCAGTGCATAGCCAAGAGATTCTGTATTTTATTCCCGGCAGGGGGAAAGGCAATCGAACTAAGGATGGTCAGATGAGGGCTGGTGGAAGTAATGAGACTTGGTATTTGCAAGCGTAATGGAGTTTTCTTCTATGTTGGGGCGTTGTTGTCCTAATTGGACGTATTAAGTGTGTCGGTGTTATAATCTTCTACAATCCACCTTTGGGGCAAGATATTGTGAAATAGTATCGGAGATGCAACTGTCAGATATTGCAGGGTGCGGTGGTTCAGGATTGGATCAGTATTTCTAATGTTGGCGGTTCGAGAAGGATGACCTTCGGAAAGGTTTAAAGTTAGTAGCGATTTGTGGACTCAAGTACTATGAAGATAGATTTTATGATGGCAGCAAATGAGCAGCAAAGTATGGGGAAGGACATGTAGGAAGTGTCAGGTGGTGGCTAAAGTTTCCGGAAGGCCGAGTATAAGAGGCCAAGGGCCGAGTAATCGATTAAGGGGATGAGTTCCGCCAAAGTGGGAGAGCGGTGGAGTCGCATATGTGCCTTGTAGTGGGATGACCACCTACCTTAAGGAGAATTTGGAATGGTTTGGGATATTAGTGACTGGCGACTGAAGCCTACGGAATTAATTAGAAGTATGGGCTATCATGCGGCAGGAGATTTAATATATCGGAAAGGAGCCGCTTAAATGAAGAAAGGATGTAGCATGACTTTGAATTGGAAGGATGTTGTCGCACATTTAAATGATGTCCACGAGGGGTAAATGGACCTCTACAGCTGGAGAGTGAGCTTAGACTCAGGATGGGTCATTGATGTCGTAGTGATTGTACCCTGTGCAGCAGTGTTGGAAGACGCCGGGGATAGTCTTCTATAGGTGAGTTAACCAAGTAGCAGGTTAGTAGTCACGTGGTTGGCGAGGCTTCTGCGAAGAATTTTATCGGTTATGTAGCAAGGAGATCGGTCGTGCGAATGCAGTGGGTGAATCAGAGTATAAAAGAATGGGGTTTTGTGGAAAGAATCCAAGAATTTATGCGGTTGATCGCGCATGATCATGTCAATAAGAGATAAAGAATTCCAGTGAGTTCCAGAGTTGTGTAATAGTGGCTTCGAGCTAAGTAGGAGATTCCCACCGCCTATAATGGGGTTGCATGGTTAATTACATACGAGGTTTCCGGTGATTAGCATATTGATGGGTTATTTCAGCTACGAGAAAGGAACATAAGTGGTAATTCGAGCTATTAAATTGTCGAAATGCATGCTATGGTTGGCCTTATTGGCACATGTTCAGACTTGGGGAAGAATTCAAGATTGTGTTGGTAAAGATGCGGGTTCCAAGGGAAGGGATTTTGCTAGGTGCATCACCAATGGGGTATTCATGCGCTAGTAGATTTATGGAATTGATTATATGCGGGACCAAGTCAGAGCGGGTGGCTCTCAACAACGGTCCTAGTGAATTCAAAAGATAAAGTGTGATGCCTAATGATTTCGGGCCTATAGATACGGTTTAGAATCGGGCTCGATAGCAGCCTATGAGAAGAGGCACAGATTGTTCTATGATGTTTTGACTTGCGGTGTAGAACTTGAGAGGAAATGAGAAGAGATTTCGGATTCATAATAGGATTAGCAGAATGGGCGTGTCAGTTGAGGGTGCGAATATGCGCGCAAGGAAGGTATGAAGTGGTTCGTGGGATTCGGGTCGTCATGGTCTCGTGATTCAAGGTCACTCGAGATGAGTGCAGATGGAGTATGTTATGTGATGGATGGAGTTAGTATTACCTCTAAGGCAATCAAGGATAAATTGGAAGAAGGTAGATTGATTAGCCATAGTTGAATTTGGCATATTGGTGTTAGTGATCAGTTCCTTCAGCGTGATCGAGTTATGCGAGTGATTTGTGATGGTACGTATCAGGCTTGTCAGCCGCTGAAATTGATGTTATTTAGAAGCATTCTACTGTTATGGCTTGTTATGTGGAAGCAGATTCCGGAAGGGCTATGGTGGTTAGACCACTACTTAGAGATTTGCATGATCTATGGTTATGAGAATTCGCCTGTGTATTGCTATGTTCCTCCTGAAGCGAGTTCAGTGAAAAGCTTTTATGTGACGAAGTGTTAACCTATTAGTGGTTCCGAAGCTATGATGAGGAATGAGTTCTATCGTATATTGGCATGTTAAATGCAGCAAGTGGTATGGAATTTGAAGTGAAGATCAAGGTAACAGTTCGGTGTTGACAAGGATGTCACGAGCTCGGATGAGCAGGAGAGGAGTTCCGATGTTTAAAGTAAGTTGGTTTTGTCATCAGTGTCACATGAGATAAGTTGTTTGCAAAAAAAAAGGGCTTTGCGTCCTGGTTAATGATTCTTGATCGCCTTTCAGCGTTAAGGGCGGCCGGTGGTTTGGAGGTACGACCTAGTTATTTGTTATGGTAGGTTATGGGAGTGCGTCCCACAAGAAGATTGTATAAGTGTGGCAGGTAGTCACTGGATTAATTAAAGACTTAAAACAAGTATGGAGGTTGTGATGATATCGTTGATTTTAGAATACATTCCTGGAGGGCACTCAGTTTATGGAGTTGTGGACTGCGGAGGATTTCCCTTGTTGCGATAGTTGTTCTTGTGTGTTATGAGAAAAGGGAAGTTAGTATTGACCTTTGAAGGGTCATTGGACTAGTTTGGTACGATCAGAATCGGCTTGAGGTCGGTGGATGGATTCAAATGTGAATATGGGCTCTATATCAGGCCAAACGTGTTCATTCCAGTGATGTGCTCCTTGTGGAGGAGTAGTCAGGGTGTTGTTTTGTTGTCAGATATTTCATGTAGGGACATGATGCGCCGTGTGAGTTGGGAGGCGGCTTGAGAAATTGCTTACGTGTTGAGGATCCGAGTAGAAATGATGTTATATGAGCCAAAAGGCTCTTGGGATTCAGATTGTATATCGCACCTCAGTTGTGCTTGGGTTTCGTAGCTTATAGCACTACATGTTCCCTCAGGGATGTTATTATGCACTTAGCGTGCTTGTGACCGAAATTCGATATTTTATTGTAATGAGCGAATTTAGCTCGATGTGCAATCTCCTTATATGAGATCTATGTTTAGATCGGGTTGCGCGCCGCAATAGTGTGATGTTGAGTATAGTTTTCTATATGCTATTTTTGTGCGTCTCGCTTCCTATTTTCTAAGGAAAGTCCGCATCAGTGCGGGAGTTAGGTAATTGCTTCCAGAGTTCGTTTTCCCTTGGCATCGCATTCTAATTGGTAGCCTATTGGCACGTTGTGGCATCATATGAGACTTTTGATTATGTCCGGGGTGGCTTATTGCCTGAGCGGTTCGTACTGGGTGAGACGAGATCATTGGATTCAGGATCAGTGCAATCTGACTATATGGAATATCTTAAGGAGCAAAGATCATTATGTGGTTCAGAATGTGGTAATGTTTCTTGTCAGAAGTATAGACTCAATGATTGGTTGACTCGGCAGTTGATTAGGGGTTTCTGCACATCTCTTTCGTTGTGGCGGCATTATAAGAGTTAGAGTAAGACATGTGTATGTCGTGGGTTGCAATGGGAGCATCAGATTCGTGGAATTTCAACTAAGTTGATCGGAAGATTTTATTGTGGTCCAGTGAGTAAAGTGATGCTAGGGGTAACTTCAGCAAAGTTATGCAGCCATGTTTGGATACAACGTGTAGTGATTGATATGGTGACCTTATGTGGGAAACGGGTCGGGCATAGAATTCCGGATGTTGGAATTGGGCTTTAAGGCGTATCTGCTTGAATAAAAGAGAATATCTTCAGAATTGATCGATCTAATGTGCTCAACTGAGTTGTGGTGGCACGAGAAGGTGCATGGGGAGTTAACCAGTGATATCAGGCTACTTCAGTGTAGTTCTCAACACGTTCGATGACGAACGTATGTTTAAGTGGGAGAGAATGTAACGACCCGACCGGTCGTTTTGAGTTCTAGCGCTCCGTTCAGCAGCCTGAGGCCGTGAGCAGCTTCATTTCAGGTATTGTGACTTGTGCGCGTGGTCGGAATTGAATTTCGGGAAGTCCAGAGTTGATTTGGAAAGAGAATTCTCATTTCGGAAGCTTAAAGTTGAAAGAATGAACTAGGATTGGAATTTTGAGTAAACGACCTCGGAATCGGGATCTGAAGGTTCCAGCAGGTTCGTATGATGGTTTTGGATAACCCGGGAGCGTTTTGGCGCCTATTATGGAAGTTAGCATTTTGGAAGAAATTTCTTAAGTTTGGCTTGAAGTGCATTTCAGTGTTATCGATGTCCGTTAGGGATTCCGGGTCTGGGAATAACTCCGTATGGTGATTCTGGAGTTGGGAGCGCGATCGGAAGTGAATTCGGAGGTCCGTAGGTCATTTTGGATCCATTTGGCTAAAGATAGAAATTTGAAGGGTTTTGAGAAGTTTGACCAGAGGTGGACTTTTTGATATCGGGGTCGGAATCTGATTCCGGAAGTTGCAGTAGGTCCATAATGTCGAATATGACTTGTGCGCAAAATTTGAGGTCAATCGGACGTGATTTGACAGGTTTAAACATCGGAAATAGAAGTTTGAAATTTTGAAGTTCATTAAGTTTTGATTGGAGGTCGATTCATGATTTTAGCGTTGTTTGATGCGATTTGAGGCCTCGAGCAAGTCGTAATGTGTTTTAGGATTGGTTGGTATGTTTGTTTGGGGTTCCGGGGCCTCGGGTGGATTTCGGGTGGTTAACGGATCGAAATTTGGATTTTTGGACAGCTGAAGGAATCTGGTTGCTGGTATTTTCGCTTCTGCGGTGGGTTGACCGCAGAAGCGGCACCGCAGAAGCGGACAGGGAGCCGCAGAAGCGGGTTTTGGTCTAAGGATTGAGGACCGCAGATGCGGTCAAAGTACCGCAGAAGCGGGACCGCATCTGCGGAGAAAGGGTCGCAGAAGCGGATGGGAGTATCTTGGAGAGGACCGCAGATGCGGTCAAAGTTCCGCAGAAGCGGGACAGCATCTGCGGGTGGCAAGTCGCAGAAGCGAGAAAGGGGTGGCTCAGGGTAGACCGCAGATGCGGCATTTTAACCGCAGAAGCGGCCAAGGAACCGCAGGTACGGAAACAGCTGAAGCAGTGAGGTCTTTTAACTTCGGGGTTGAGTTCATTTCAACCCCATTTTTCTTCCATTGGAGTCGATGGGGAGCAGCTTTGAGGTGCCATTTTCGTCACTTGTCATGAGGTAAATAATTTATGCTAGCTCGGAGTTAAATACAAGGTTTATATATGGATTTAGACTTGGAAAATTGTATAAATTTGAGGTTTTGGTGGAAAACCTAGAAAATTAGTAATTCTTGGAATTTAGCCACGATTTTGAGTATGGAATTGAGAGAAAATTATATATTTGAGTTCCTAAAGTCATGGGTAATCTTTATCTTCGAAAAATTTCGGATTTCGGGCACGTGGGCCCGAGGGCATTTTGGTCAACTTTTCGATCGGAGTTAGGAATTGCTATAAATTAGTTTGTAATGAATATTTGAGCATATATTAATGGATTTGCGTAACCGTTTCCCAGTTTTGGAGCATGGTGCATCAATTGGAGTCCCCGAAAGGGCGTGGATTGCCGGTTATGGATCTTCGGAGCAAGGTGAGTCTCCTTTCTAACCTTGTAAGAGGGAATTGTCCCCATAGGTGAAATAATTGATTATGTGCTCCTAATTGAGGGGGCTACGTACGCACGAGGTGACAAGTCACGACCCAAAAATCCCTCCGAAGGAGTCGTGATGGCACCTAGTCTCTAAACTAGGTAAGCCTAACATTATCTAAATTAACTTTGACATTTACTAACTTTAAATTAATTTACTCTGAACAAATTACAATTCCCAAAACCGGTGGTACAAGTCACAAGCCTTTCTAAGAGTAGTTATACAAAATAAATACATCATTATCCCGAAACAAAAGGAACAAATGGAAATAAGTACAAATGAATGTGACTCCGAGGCCTGCGAACGCTCCAGTAGGTTTACCTTAAGTCTCCACCGCAACGACCTGCACAGCTACCACCGATCAAATACCTGGATCTGTACACAAAAATGTACAGAAGTGTAGTATGAGCACACCACGGCGGTGCCCAGTAAGTATCAAGAATAACCTCGGTGGGGTAGTGATGAGGAACAGTCCAGACACCTACTGGTCAAATAAATTGAACAGGATATGATAATAAACTATCAACCTAATGGTGACAAAGTAATATCAACAGTAGGGAAAGAACAAACTACAACCGGTAGAAACAATAAAGGGAAACACGGATAGAAACGAAAGATAACCAAATAAATTAACACCAACATAGCCGGAACACATACAAGTAAAAATGTACTCAAACAAGGAAGGCCATGTCAGCTCAATAAATCATATCATTTCAGGTGCACAATTCCAGCCATCTCAAACTCGATGTCTCATATCATACCTCAATTACCAAACATTTAGCACACCCGGCACCTTGTGCCCACATATTTCTATCTCCCTTTGCCCAACAACGTTCTTATGTTACTCAGTACATAGGGTCCATAACCAATGTAATTAAGATATTCACGGAGTCTCATTTGCATAACATAAAGTAGAGTACAGCCTCTAAACCAAATAGGAACTCAGCAAGAAAATATGAAGTTATTTTTAGAAATCATTTGAATAAGGAAAATACCATTTTCAATTAAAATACCACATCGAATGAATTATTACCTTTAACAAGGGATTTAATAAATTAACTTAGTAGGAATTCTTCTTTTTTTTTTTAAAGTAAAATACAACCTCAGACGATTCAAGGGAATTTAATTGAGTAACTAATTGAATTAAAAATGAAACAATTATTGAAATTTGAAGTATTGAAATATACATATAAATACGGCAAAGTATTTAAAACACTATGGGGTTCCATCACAAAGGATTGCAGCAATAAAGGAATCTGAACAGTTAAAACACTTGAATTGGTAACAACAAATAAGCATAGCAAACAGAAAGTGCACGGCATCACCCTTCGTGCTTTAACACTCTCTCACAAGTAACATGCACAGCATCACCCTTCGTGCTTTAACACTCTCTCACAAACATCGTGCACGGCATCACCCTTCGTGCTTTACACTCTTCCTCACCCAAGCAACAATCACAAGCAATTTGGGCAAGGGAATCAATAACATCACAATAGAATCAAGTAACAACAGAAAATTAGGAAATAAACGTAAACAACACCATAAATCAATTATCAGCAAGAATCAGGAAAATAAAGGACAAGTGCACGGCATCACCCTTCGTGCTTTTACTCTCGTCCTCACCATAAGAATCAATATAATCGGCACGGCATCACCCTTCGTGCTTTTACTCTCGTCCTCACATAATCATGGCACGGAATGATCCTTCGTGCATTATGACTCATATAAAGTCACGGAATGGTACATCGTGCGGCACGGCATCACCCTTCGTGCTTTATCACTCTTCCTCACAATATGCATAAATAGAAATGTGCACGGCATCACCCTTCGTGCTTTACACTCTTCCTCACCCAAACAATAGAAACAATAAAATCACGGCAAGGAAGTCAACAATACGAACAATAGAATCAATAACTGTCACGACCCGGATTTCCCACCCTCGGGAGTCGTGATGGCGCTTACTAATAGGAGCTAGGCAAGCCAATTATCAATTACCTCTTTTAGCAAACATCGTCAATATTCAAAACAATGAAGCATTTAATAATAAAGCGGAAGTCTCAAATATATTTAACTGAAAGAAATGCGGAAGTTTAACAAAATCCTCTACCCAAGACTGGTGTCACCATACACGAACGTCTAGAGAATACTAAATACAAGGTTCGAATGAAACATAAAACTGTCTGCTTCGGTACAAAGGATAACAAACTAACAAAATAGAAGGGACTCTGGGCCTGCGGACGTCAGCAAGGCTACCTCGAATGTACCTGGACTGAAGTCAGCTCCCGAATCCTCTATTGTTGTCCAAAAGCTGCTGCTCCGGCGTTGTGATCTGTGCAAAAAGATGCACAGAGTGTAGCATCAGCACAACCAACCCCAAGTGCTGGTAAGTGCCTAGCCTAACCTCGGCGAAGTAGTGACGATGCTAGACTAGACTATCAGATAAACCTGTGCAGTTACGAAATATATTGCAAAAAAATAAATAGGAAATAAGCAGTTTACAAGGGAGGGGGAGCATGCTGTGGGGAGGCGACAGTTATAAACAAGGAGTCTAAATTCCAAGGTTATAACAGCCAACAGAAACTTAAATCCGGAATAAACACACTTAAGCTATAACTTGTTGCGGAGCGCAACCCGATCCTCAATCATCACTGTTGCGGCGTGCAACCCGATCCATAATCATCACTGTTGCGGCGTGCAACCCGATCCATAATCATCATTGTTGCGGCATGCAACGCGATCCATATCATTTAGTATTGTTGCGGCGTGCAACCCGATCCATATATATATCATTTACCATTGTTGCGGCGCGCAACCCGATCCATATATTTATATTATTAATCCTCACCCAGGCAACAGTCAAAAATAAGGGGCAAGGGAGTAAACAATTAGTGAAAGAAATCCCGGCAAGGGAACACAATAACACACTAAATCCCGGCAAGGGAGAAAAGTCAATAACTCAATATCCCGGCAAGGGAGAAAATCATCATATCAATAAAACGTCCCGGCAAGGGAATAACCAATATCTCTTTCTTTTGCTTTCATTTCTTACTCTATAACTCACTTTATCATTTGAGCCATAGCTCCAAGAATCATTTCGTATCATATACCTTCACAATTCGCAACACAACTCAAGCCAATGCTCCACGGAGTCTAATAATCATAATCTATGTCTCATGCTCTTTACAGTATATAAAAATCATCAAATAAGCATGGGAGAATCACAACAAGTTCAGGATAATCTCAATATAAGGACACACGGTCATGCTAGACATCAGTGTATAGATACTCGTCACCATGCCTATACACCGTACTCGACAAATAGCAATTAGCAAGTAAGACTCTACTCCTATTCCCTCAAGCCAAAGTTAGACCAAACACTTACCTCAACTTCCACGGCTAAATCAATCCACAACGGCCGCTTTCCCTCTCGAATTCGGCTCCAACTCAATCAAATCTATGAAATAACGACTTTACAACATTAATATAAGCTAAACAGATCAAACCCAATGCCTAAATATAGTTTTCTAAGCCTTCTTCCCAAAATTCCAAAAATCGACCCCGGGCCCGCTTGGTCAAAACTCGAGGTTCGAACCAATTTCACATCACCCGTTCCCCTACGAGCCCGGATATACAATTTGTTTTCAAATTCGACCCCAAAACGAGGTCTAAATCAAGAAAAATCAAAAAGCCCTAGCTCTACCCAATTCCCCCAATTTCAACCCTAGATTACATGATTTAGGCTTAGAAATTTACTAATTAATGAAGGAAAATGAAGGAAATCTGAGGGAATTTACTTACCCAAGAGGTCTTGATGAAAGGAAGCTTCAATGGATTCCTAGAGCTTAGGGGAGAAGAGAGTTCGTGAGAAATTTGGAATAAAACCCGAGCTACTGTTCTGAAACTTTTTAAAAAAATCACTGGGCGTTTTTGTTCTATGCGTTCGCGACAGGAGTGTCGCGTTCGCGAATAAGGGGGAGCTGGCAAGCTACGTGTTCGCGAGGGAAGGACTGCGAACGCGAAGAGGAAGCACTGGGGGATCCAAAGAATTGGCCTACGCAAATGCGTCGACCATCACGCGAACGCGGAGAAGGAAAAAGCAAAGCATCGCGATCGCGATGGACTGAATGCAAACGCGAAGAAGGGTGGCCTCAAAGCTATGCGAACGCGAAGGGGTATTGCGAACGCGAAGAAGGATTCTTCTGTGTAAAAATTGCAGAAAATCTGATGCCTTCCTAAGTTCAAAACCATCCCGAACACCTCCAAAAACACTCCCGAGCCCTCGGGGCTCCTAACCAATCATACACACTAACTCGACGACATCCTACGAACGTAACCGTGCGATCAAATCGCCAAAATAACATTATAAATGAGGAATCAAACCTCAAAATCATCACTTTTCCTTCAAACTTCATACACTTTCATTTTTAGATATTTAAGTCCGAAACACGTCAAATGACGTCCGATTTCAACCAAATTTCACAGAAAGCGCTTAAACCACAAGACCTGTACCGGGCGCCGGAACCAAAATACGGGCCCGATACCGACACGTTCTAATCAATTTCCTTTTCAAATTTCCATATTAATTTAAGAAAAACAATTTCACAGAAAAATTCATTTCTCGAGCTCTCGACCTCGTAATTCGACTCCGGGCATATGCCCGAGTCTCATATTTTTCTACGGACCCTCCGGGACCGTCCAATTACGGGTCCGGGTCCGTTTACCCAAAATGTTGACCAAAGTCAACTTTATTCATATTAATATCAAAATTCATCAATTTTTACACAGAATTTATATTTGAGCTTTCCGGCTACGCGCTCGGACTGCGCACGCAGATCGAGGCAAGCCTAAATGAGGTTTTTCAAGGCCTCGGAGACACAGAATGAGTGAGAAAACATGTGATGACCCTTTGGGTCGTCACATTCTCCACCTCTAAAACAACCGTTCGTCCTCGAACGGACAAAAGAAAGAAGTACCTGAGTCGGGAAATAGATGAGGATAACGGCTCCGCATATCGGACTCGGACTCCCAGGTCGATGCCTCAGGGGGCTGACCTCTCCACTGGACTCGTACTGAAGGAAAACTCTTCGATCTCAACTGTCGAACCTGCCGGTCTAGAATAGCCACCGGCTCCTCCTCATAAGACAGATCCTTGTCCAACTGGACAGTGCTGAAATCTAACACGTGGGCTGGATCGCCGTGATACCTCCGAAGCATGGACACATGAAAAACTGGATGCACGGCTGACAAGCTAGGCGGCAAGGCAAGCCTATAAGCCACCTCTCCCACACGATCAAGAATCTCAAATGGACCAATGAACCTGGGGCTAAGCTTGCCCTTCTTCCCAAATCTCATCACGCCCTTCATAGGCGACACTCGGAGCAATACTCGCTCACCAACCATGAAAGCTACATCTCGAACCTTACGATCTGCATAACTCTTTTTGCCGCGACTGAGCCGAACGAAGCCTATCTTGAATGATCTTGACCTTATCCAAGGCCTCCTGAACTAAATCTGTACCCAATAACCGAGCCTCTCCCGGCTCAAACCACCCAACCGGAGATCGACATCGCATACCATACAACGCCTCATAAGGGGCCATCTGAATGCTGAACCGGTAGCTGTTATTGTAGGCAAACTCCGCTAAAGGCAAGAACTGATCCCACGAACCTCCGAAGTTAATAACACAAGCTCGGAGCATGTCCTCCAATATCTGAATAGTCCGCTCGGACTGTCCGTCCGTCTGAGGATGGAATGCTGTGCTCAACTCAACCTGGGTGACCAACTCTCGCTGAACTGCTCTCCAGAAGCGCGAGGTAAACTGCGTACCCCGGTCCGAAATGATAGATACCGGCACCCCATGAAGGCGAACAATCTCTGTGATGTAGATCTCAGCTAACCTCTCGGATGAATAAGTGGTTGCAACAGGAACAAAATGCGCTGACTTGGTCAGCCTATCAACAATGACCCAAATCGCATCAAACTTCTTCCGGGTCAATGGAAGTCCAGTAACAAAATCCATAGTAACCCTCTCCCACTTCCACTCGGGAAGCTCAATCCTCTGAAACAGTCCACCAGGCCTCTGATGCTCGTACTTAACCTGCTGACAGTTCAAACAACGAGCCACATATGCAACAATATCCTTCTTCATCCTACGCCACCAATAATGCTGCCGCAAGTCCTGATACATCTTCGCAGTGCCCGGGTGAATAGAATACCGAGAACTATGGGCCTCCGCTAAGATCAACTCTCGAATCCCATCAACATTGGGCACACAAACTCGCCCCTGCAATCTCAAAACACCATCATCATCTAAGGTCACCTTCGTGGCACCTCCACGCTGCACCGTGTCTCTCAGGACACACAAATGGGGATCATCAAACTGCCGATCTCGGATACGCTCCAATAATGAAGAACGAGCAACCGTGCAAGCTAACACTCTGCTAGGCTCAGAAATGTCCAACCTCACAAATCGATTGGCCAAAGCCTGAATATCCAAAGCAAGCGGTCTCTGGCTGACCGGAATATAAGCAAGACTACCCATGCTGGCGGACTTCCTACTCAATGCATCGGCCACCACATTGGCCCTCCCCGGGTGGTACAAAATAGTAACATCATAATCTTTCAATAACTCCAACCACCTCCTCTGCCTCAAATTCAACTCCTTTTGCTTGAACAAGTACTGAAGACTCTTGTGATCAGTGTACACCTCACACGTCACACCATATAGATAATGCCTCCAAATCTTCAGAGCATGAACAATGGCTGCCAACTCTAGATCATGAACCGGATAATTCTTCTCGTGGATCTTCAGCTGCCTCGAAGCATAGGCTATGACTCTGCCATCCTGCATCAATACTGCACCAAGCCCAATACGGGAAGCATCACAATAGACTGTATAAGGCCCTGAACCTGTGGGCAAAACCAATACCGGTGCCGTAGTCAGAGCTGTCTTGAGCTTCTGAAAGCTCGCCTCACACTCATCTGACCATCTGAACTGGGCACCCTTCTGGGTCAATCTGGTCATCGGGGCTGCGATAGATGAAAACCCCTCCACGAACCGACGGTAGTAGCCTGCTAAACCCAAGAAACTCCGAATCTCTGTAGCTGATGCTGGTCGAGGCCAGTTCTTGACTGCCTCAATCTTCTTTGGGTCCACCTGAATACCCTCTACTGATACAACGTGACCCAGAAATGCTACTGAACTCAGCCAGAACTCACACTTGGAGAACTTGGCATATAACTGACTATCCCTCAGAGTCTGAAGAACCACCCTAAGGTGCTGCTCGTGCTCCTCCTGGCTGCGGGAGTACACCAAAATATCATCAATAAAGACTATCACGAACATGTCCAAATAGGGCCTGAACACTCGGTTCATCAACTCCATAAATGCTGCTGGGGCATTGGTCAACCCAAATGACATGACCAGGAACTCATAATGCCCGTACCGAGTGCGGAATGCTATCTTAGGGACATCGGATGCCCTAATCCTCAACTGATGGTAGCCAGATCTCAAGTCTATCTTTGAAAACACCTTCGCACCCTGAAGCTGGTCGAACAAATCATCAATCCTCTGCAGTGGATACTTGTTCTTTATCGTCACTTTGTTCAATTGCCGGTAATCAATGCACATCCTCATCGAACCATCCTTTTTCTTCACAAATAACACCGACGCACCCCAAGGCGAAACGCTGGGTCTAATGAAACCCTTCTCAAGAAAATCCTGCAACTGATCCTTTAATTCTTTCAACTCTGGCGGGGCCATGCGATACGACGGGATAGAAATGGGCAGGGTGCCCGGAGCCAAATCAATACAAAAATCAATATCCCTGTCGGGCGGCATACCCAGCAGGTCTGAAGGGAAAACCTCGGGGAACTCCCGAACAATAGGAACAGAATCAATAGAAGGGACCTCTGCGCTGGAATCGCGAACATACGCCAGATAAGCTAAACACCCCTTCTTGACCATGCATCGAGCCTTCACATATGAGATAACACTGCGAGTGGCATGACCTGGGGTCCCTCGCCACTCCAAACGGGGAAAATCTGGTAAAGCCAAGGTCACAGTCTTGGCGTGGCAATCCAAGATGGCATGATACGGGGACAACCAATCCATCCCTAATATGACGTCGAAATCCACCATGTCTAAGAGCAATAAATCAACACGGGTCTCAAGACCCTCAAACACTACCACACAGGAACGATAAACTCGGTCGACCACTATAGAATCACCCACTGGTGTAGATACATATACAGGAACACCCAAGGCATCGCTAGGCATAACCAAGTATGGTGCAAAATAGGACGACACATATGAATACGTGGACCTAGGGTCAAATAGCACTGAAGCATCCCTATCACAGACCAGAATAGTACCTGTAATAACTGCATCTGAAGGCTCAGCCTCTGGCCTGGCTGGAAGAGCATAACACCGGGGCTGGGCCCCACCTCCCTAAACCATATCTTTGGGACGGTCGGCTGCTGGCTGGCCTCTACCTCTGGCGGTCCGAGCTCCACCTCTATGATCTCTACCTCCACCTCTATGGCCTCTACCCCCGCCTCTAGCTGGCTGGGCGGCCTGTGGATCACCTGCTGCCTGTATCATAGGACAAGGACCCTGCTGCTGTGACTGAGCACCCCTCAATCTCGGGCAAGCCCTCCTGATGTGACCATACTCACCACACTCATAGCACCCGCCTGAATGCTGCAACTGAGAAGACTGAGACTGACCCTGTCAACCTGAATGACCACCTCGGAAACTCTGAAGCGGTGGTGCACTGATAGGCTGCTGATCAGAATAATGCGGCTGAGACCCACTACCGCCTGAAGTACCATGAGAGACCTGGAGAGCTGACTGAAAGGGGCTCGGAGGATGGCCTCTACCACAAGAATCTCTACCTCCAGACGAGGTACCACTAAATCTACCTGCATAACGGGGCCTCTTATCTGACCCATGACCACCTCCCTGTGCAAGAGCCATCTCAACTCTACGGGCCGCATTAGCCGCCTCCTGAAAATAAATCTCACTCCCGGCTCCCATAGCCATCTGGAGACGGATCGGCTGAATTAACCCATCAATAAATCTCCGCAGTCTCTCTCTCAGTGGGGAGTATAACAATAGCATGGCGAGCTAGATCAATGAACCGGGTCTCATACTGAGTGACTGACATGGAGCCCTACTGAAGGCGCTCAAACTGCCTGCGAAGAGCATCTCGCTGAGTAACTGGGAGAAACTTCTCCAAAAACAACTCTGCAAACTGGTCCCAAGTCAGAGATGGCGACCCTGCTGGTCTGGCTAAACAATAGTCCCTCCACCAAGTCTTGGCGGATCCTGCTAGACGAAAGGTGGCAAAGTCGACCCCATTGGTCTCCACAATATCCATAGTCCGAAGAACCTCATGGCAGCTATACAAGAAATCCTGGGGGTCCTCTGAAGAAGCACCGCTGAATGTGGTGGTGAAGAGCTTGGTGAACCTATCCAGTCTCCACAAAGCATCTGTGGACATAGCCGCTCCATCGTTGGTTTGAGTCACAATACCCGGCTGAACTGCCACAGCTGGCTGAACCACTGGAACCTGAGCCTGGGGAGCTACCTGCTCCGAAGTACGTGTAGCAGGAGTCTGAACTCCTCCTCCAGCCTGAGAAGTGGCTGGTGCTACTGGAAGCAAACCCGCTCGAGAGACGCTCTCCATAAAGCCTACCAACCTGACCAAAGCGTCCTGAAGAATTGGGGTGGCGATAAACCCCTCTAGGACCTGAGCTGGGCCCACCGGAGCTGCTGGGGCTGGAACCTCCTCATCATAATCAACATGAGGCTCCACCTCTGGGATTGCTGCTCGGGGCTGAGTTCTGCCCTAGCCTCGGCCTCTGGCACGGCCTCGGCCTCGCTCTCTGCCCTTCGTAGGAGCTGCTGCTGGGGGCTCAGGCTGCTGCGCTGTAGAAGAGGAAGCACGTGTTCTCGCCATCTACGAAAGAACAGAGTAGAAAGACAATCAGTATTTGAGAAACAGAATCGCGCGACAAGAAAGAACAAAAGTGAAGTTTTCCTAACTCTGTAGCCTCTGGGGGATAAATACAGACGTCTCCGTACCGGTCCCTCAGACTCTACAAAGTTTGTCCGTGAGTTGTGAGACCTATGTAACCTAGTGCTCTGATACCAACTTGTCACGGCCCGGATTTCCCACCCTCGGGAGTCGTGATGGCGCCTACTAATAGGAGCTAGGCAAGCCAATTATCAATTACCTCTTTTAGCGAACATCGTCAATATTAGAAAGCAATGAAGCATTTAATAATAAAGCGGAACTCTCAAATATATTTAACTGAAAGAAATGCGGAAGTTTAACAAAATCCTCTACCCAAGGCTGGTGTCACAATACTCACGAACGTCAAGAGAATACTAAATACAAGGTTCGAATGAAACATAAAACTGTCTGCTTCGGTACAAATGATAACAAACTGAATAAAATAGAAAGGGACTCCGGGCCTGCGGACGTCAGCAAGGCTACCTCGAATGTCCCTGGACTGAAGTCAGCTCCCGGATCCTCTACTGCTGTCCAAAAGCTGTTGCTCCGGCGCTGTGATCTGTGCAAAAAGATGCACAGAGTGTAGCATCAGCACAACCGACCCCATGTGTTGGTAAGTGCCTAGCCTAACCTGGCGAAGTAGTGACGAGGCTAGACCAGACTACCAGATAATCCTGTACAGCTACGAAATATGTTGCAGAAAAATATCAGGAAATAGGCAGTTTATAAGGGAGGGGGAACATGCTGTGGGGAGGCAACAGTTATAAACAAGGAGTCTAAATTCTAAGGTTATAACAATCAACAGAAACCTAAATCCGGAATAAACACACTTAAGCCATAATTTGTTACGGCGCGCAACCCGATCCTCAATCATCACTGTTGCGGCGTGCAACCCAATCCATAACTATATAGTGTTGTTGCAACGTGCAACCCGATCTACAATCATCACTGTTGCGGCGTGCAACCCGATCCATATCATTTAGTATTGTTGCGGTGTGCAACCCGATCCATATCATTTAGTATTGTTACAGCGTACAACCCGATCCATGTCATTTAGTATTGTTGCGGCTTGCAACCCGATCCACATATATATCATTTATCATTGTTGCGGCTCGCAACCCGATCCATATATTTATATTATTAATCCTCACCCAGGCAACAGTCGCAAATAAGGGACAAGGGAGTAAACAATTAGTGAAAGAAATCCCGGCAAGGGAGCAAAGTCAATAAATCAATATCCCGGCAAGGGAGAAAATCATCAAATCAATAAAAACGTCCCGGCAAAGGAATAACCAATATCTCTTTCTTTTGCTTTCATTTCTTACTCTATAACTCACTTTATCATTTGAGCCATAGCTCCAAAGAGTCATTTCATCTCATATACCTTCTCAATTCGTAACACAACTCGAGCCAATGCTCCACGGAGTGTAGTAATCATAATCCCTGTCTCATGCTCTTTACAGTATATAGAAATCATCAAATAAGCATGGAAGAATCACAACAAGTTCAGGATAATCTCAATATAAGGACGCACGGTCATGCTAGACACCAATGTATAGATACTCGTCACCATGCCTATACACCGTACTCGACAAATAGCAATTAGCAAGTAAGACTCTACTCCTATTCCCTCAAGCCAAAGTTAGACCAAACACTTACCTCAACTTCCACGGCTAAATCAATCCACAACGACCGCTTTTCCTCTCGAATTCGGCTCCAACTCAATCAAATCTATGAAACAATGACTTTACAACATTAATATAAGCTAAACAAATCAAACCCAATGCCTAAATATAGTTTTCTAAGCTTTCTTCCCAAAATTCCAAAAATCGACCCCGGGCCCGCTTGGTCAAAACCCGAGGTTCGAACCAATTTCACATCACCCATTCCCCCACGAGCCCGGATATACAATTTGTTTTCAAATTCAACCCCAAAACGAGGTCTAAGTCAATGAAGATTGAAAAACCCTAACTCTACCCATTTTCCCCAATTTCAACCCTAGATTACATGATTTGGGCCTAAGAATTTGATAAATGATGAAGGAAAATGAAGGAAACAAGTTAAATAATACTTACCCAAGAAGCTTTGGTGAATGAGAGCTCTAGAAATCGCCTATGGGCTGTGAAGAAGATGAGTTCGTGTGCTTTTGGGTGAAAAATCCCGTCACTGTTCTGCTTTTTAGCTTTTAAAATCACTGGGTAAAAATGCCCTTCGTGTTTGCGGGAGCAAGGCCGCATTCGCGAAGGGTTGACTCAACAGACCATCGCGTTCGCGATGAGCATGATGCGAACGCGAACAGAAAGACTGGGGGGGGGGGGTCTAGGAATTGTTATACACGAACGCGTGAAGAGCCACGCGAACGCGATGAGCAAATTAGTGAAGTTACACGTTCGCGAACTGTGGAATGCGAACGCGAAGAAGGAATTTCTGAGGGTCCTGAAATTGGCTTACGCGATCGCGTGGGCTGTGACGCGAACGCGGAGAAGGGGACTTGGGAAGCATCGCGAACGCGAAGAAGGGAATGCCTGTGCAAAAATTGCAGAAAATCTGCTATCATCCTAAGTCCAAAACTACCCCGAACACCTCCGAAAACACTCCCGAGCCCTCGGGGCTCCTAACCAATCACACACACTAACTCAACCACATCCTACGAACTTAACCGTGCGATCAAATCACCAAAATAACATCAAAATCAATGAATTAAACCTTAAAATCATCACTTTTTCATCAAACTTCATAAACTTTCATTTTTTAGATGTTTAGGTCCGAAACACGTCAAATGACGTCCGATTTCAACCAAATTTCACAGAAAGCGCTTAAACCACATATAAGACCTGTACCGGGCGCCGGAACCAAAATACGGGCCCGATACCAACACGTTCTAATCAATTTCCTTTTTCAAATTTCCATATTAATTTCAGAAAAATAATTTCACAGAAAAATTCATTTCTCGGGCTCTAGACCTCGGAACTCGACTCCGGGCATATGCCCGAGTCTCATATTTTTCTGCGGACCCTCCGGGACCGTCCAATCACGGGTCCGGGTCCGTTTAACCAAAATGTTGACCAAAGTCAACTTTATTCATATTAATATCAAAATTCATCATTTTTCACACAGAATTCATATTTAAGCTTTCCGGCTATGCGCCCGGACTGCACACACAAATCGAGGCGACTAAAAAAATGAGGTTTTCAAGGCATCGGAAGCACGGAATGAATGAAAAAACAGGTGATGACCCTTTGGGTCGTCATAATCCATATATGGATATTGTAATCTTAAGTCATATTTTGATGTAATTAGGATATGTAATTGTAGATATCGACTTGTTGGTGATGTTGAGCTTTTTAGTCAACATTGGAATGATGGAAGAGGATTGAAAGCTTGTGAATGTCAATAAAGCGAAAGCGAGGTAAGTTGATTAAAACTTACTCTTCTTGAGGGACTTTCTCTAAAAGCATGTTTCAAGTTAATACTTAAGTTATTTGCAAATGTGCTTTCGTGCTTGTGGGGACAAACAAGTACGGATGTCTCCATGTACTAAATATTATGTTGCATATGTAGTGTCATGCAGTTTTGTAAATTTTTTATTTTAAATCTTGTTGGCAAAATGAAACTCGAGGTAAATGTTATAAGTTTTTATCAAAACTTACGTATTGGAAAGCGTATACATATTTGAGTGCTAGAGATAAGTTTTCATGGAAACTATTTCTTTTGGAGTTTGATGTTAAATTGCAAAAGGCTTTAGCATGAAAAAGGTTGTTTATTTAATTTTTGTTCAAATGATTTCGATTTTATATAAATGCTATGATTTGATAAAAAAAATAGATCCTTTGAAGCTACTATGCTATAAATCTATTTTTGAACTATCAATGTGACGACCCAATGGGGTCATCACTTATTTATTACCCATTCTGTACTTTCGAGGCCTTAAAAACCTCCTCTCGGGTTGCCTCGATTTGCGTGCGCAGTCCGGGCGTAACCGGAAAACTTAAATATGAATTCTGTGAGAAAAATGCTAAAATTTAATACTAAATTGAATAAATTTGACTTCGGTCAACGTTTTTGGTAAACGGACCCGGACCCGTAATTTGATGGTCCCGGAGGGTCCGTGGGAAAATATGGGACTTGAGCGTGTGCCCGGAATTGAATTTCGAGGTCCCAAGTCCGAGAAATGAATTTTTATGTGAAATTATTTTCTTGAAATAATTAAGGAAAATGGAAACGAAATTTGATCAGAAGACTAGGGTATCGGGCCCGTATTTTGGTTCCGGCGCCCAGTACAAGTCTTATATATGATTTAAGCACTTTCTGTAAAGTTTGGTTGAGAACGGACGTCGCTTGACGCGTTTCGGACCCGAAATGGGAATTTTATGTCTTATGAAAAATTTGAGAAGGAATCATGAGCTTTGAGGCTTGATTCGAGGTATATGATATTATTTGGCGATTTGATCGCGCGGATGAGTTCGTAGGGTGTATTCGAGGTTGTGCGTACGTTTGGTTTGGAGCCCCGAGGGCTCGGGTGAGTTTTGAGTAGGTTCCGGGAGGTCTTAGACTTAAAAACACCAGATATTGCAGGTCAGGAAAAGTTGCAGGCTCTAGCGCACCCGCGGTCGCCTTAGCGCGGTCCGCGGTGTGTGCTGCGCGGCCGCGGTCGTCCTTGCGCGGTCCGCATGGCAAACTTCAGAGAGCCAGCAGTCTTCAGTTCCACCAGCGCAGCCGCGGTCCTTTTTGCGCGGTCCGCGCTGGGGGTTTCAGAGAGAAGAAGGTTTTCCAGTTGCCCAGCGCGACCGCGGTCCTTTTTGCGCGGTCCGCACTGGGGCGTCAGAGAGTATAAATACACGGGATTTTCAGTTATTTCTCACTTTTCAAAAACCCAAAACATAAGAGACGATTTTCTAAGCAATTCTTCTTCTTCAAAACGATTGGTAACTGATTTCTAACTCATTTTCTTCACTCCTTAACACCTTTTAACATAATTTCAACGTCAAATCGAAGATTTTAATGGGGAAATTTGGGTATATCCTAACCTAGGGTTTTTCTAAAATTGGGGGTTTGACCTCAATTCGAGGTCCGATTTCAAAACTAATCACATATTTAGATTCGTGGGGGAATGGGTAACCGGATTTTAGTTCGAACCTCGGGTTTTGACCACGTTGGCCCGAGGGGTGTTTTGGTCATTTTATCTAAATTTACGTCTTGGCTTAAAATTAAATAGTAGAATCAGTTGCTTGAGATGTTATTTACGATATGTAATTGAAATGAATAGATTTGGGCCATTTGGAGTCGGATACTCGTGGCAAAAGTGTGGTTGCAAGTTGATTTTGGAGCCGGTTTGAGGTAAGTGGCTTGTCTAACCTTGTGTGGGGGACCTTTCCCCTTAGGATATGATATGTGGTAATTGAGTGCCTTGTACGTGAGGTGACGAGCGCGTACTTGAGCTAATTGTTGGAAAATCCATTTTTTTTACTTAAGATATTGAGACTGTGTTTCCTTCATATTTGCCTTGTTTTACTTGTAGTTATAACCTATGTTAGAATTGAAAAGCATGTTTAGTTGATCTAACTTGACTAATTGTTTAAGTTGCCTTGACTGTACTACGTGAAGCATGCTAGGCTAGTACTACCTGATGTTGTCTTCTGTACTTCATATTCTGAATATCTTCTGGTTGTGGTTGCGCATTTACATTGGGACTTCGGATGTGGGATTCCGGTAGCTCCTCCCTTGTTTGTTTACTTTGGGACTGCGGGTTCGATTCCCGATAGATCTCCATGCACATTTACTTTGGGATTGCGGGTTCGATTCCCGATAGATCCCCCTGCACATTTACTTTGGGACTGCAGGTTAGATTCCCGATAGATCCCCCTACACATTGAGAAAAGGACTACAGGGCGGTATCCTGGGAGATCCTCATTGTTACCATTGGTATTGAGCTGTACTTATTCTGTGGTTGCTCCGTTCCTTGTGTATTTGATATTGCTTTGTTTAGCTTGTGTTATTCCACTGCTATACTCACTATTACTGCTTATTTTCATACTGTTGAATTATATTTCATTGTTTAACCTTGCCCTGACCTTCCTCGTCACTACCTAACCGAGGTTAGGCTTGGCACTTACTGAGTACCGCTGTGGTGTACTCATGCCCCTTCTGCGCATGTTTTCCATGTGCAGATCCAGGTTCCTCCACCCAGGCATACTATTATCGAGGCAGAGAGATCTAGTGGAGACTTCGAGGTATATCTGCCGCGTTCACAGACCAGGAGTCTCTACTCTATTCCAGCTTTAGTAGTTAGCTTATCTTTTCTTTCAGTTGTTTAGACATTCTGGAGTTAGAGCAGTGTTTTACGTTTCTATTAGCCTGTGTTTCCCGTGAGTTTCCGGGTTTTGGGATTGAGTTGTAGAATTCCGCATTTCTTTTGAGCTGTATAGGCCGAGCGGTCTTACATGCAGCTATTATTTTTCATATGTTCAGTTTTAATTAATTATTTTCGCGAATTATATTGAATTTTCGTATTGTTAGGCTTACCTAGTTGTAGGAACTATGTGCCATCACGACATGTTCACGGAGGGTGAACTGGAGTCGTGACAATCAAATATTTTGGGAGTTACTTGTGTTTATCGAGATTGACTTCGTATATATTCTGTTCGTTGTCATGAAACTACACGTGCCGGTGTAGGCGTAGATGGCCACTTTGTGGTATAGACTACGACAGAGTGCTCTCCCTCGAGAGAGTACTATTTTGTGCTATTACTATCATGGCTGAGTTGATTTGTACGGCACTACGATGAGACGACCTGAGCAAGTAGGGTGTATGATACTTGCCGCTAGGTACATAACCTAGTTGACTTTCTTATGTCGGTGATGGTATAGTACTCCCAGTAAAAGGTAAGGATGATTTTCTTATGTTTAGGCCTAAGGAGCTGAAAGCGATTTCAATGACTTAAAGCATATGTAATGATTTTGTACAATTTACCCAAAATCTTGGATTGATGTAAGTATTTTAAAAGTTTATATTGTGGGTTATATTTCACTTGCTTGTTATTTAAAATAACAAGGGTCATGAATAGATAAAATTTCTTATCGTTTTATATCAAATATTGGTGCATTATTTTTTATAAAGTTTGTCCCAAGAACTTAAGTTAGAGAGAGTCTATGACACTTATTGAGTACCGCTGTGGTGTACTCAGCCCTTAGGGGCGCCCTCTGGGGCCCTGCTTACTTTACATGTTTCAGGATGATGTATGATACGTGGCATGAGGTCAGGCTAGGATGACTCTCTTTCCGAGGTATTATAAGCACCACTTTTGTGGTAGCTATCATGTTCTTCCTTATTTTATTTTGTTGGAATTACTCCAACCGTTGGTTCTATTCTTTGGTATAGAGGCTCCATAGATAGTTATGAAAGGTTGTAGTAACGGGGTTGTACACGACATTCATGAAAGTATATTTATTTTACTTAGTCTCATTGTTATTATTATGAAAGGGCGTCATGTGTGATTTTTGAATTGAAAAATATTTTATTATTTAACTTGAAAATGTATAAGATTTTCAAGGAGCTTCCGCAGTTAAATTGGTTTTCATGCATATGATTTGGGTGCATCACATGGTTTGGTTCGCTTGGGCCGGGTAGTGTGCTGGGTGCCGGTCACGTGATTTTGGTTCGTGACAAACTTGGTATCAGAGCACTAGGTTCTAAGTCGAGTCCTAGGAAGTCTATGGAGCCGTGCCAAGTAGAGTCCCTCTTATCAGTGTGTTGCCGGGCACACTTATATCGGGGAGGCTACAATGACATCTAGGGTGTTTTACTTTCTTCATACTCCAGATCGTGCGTTTGTTCCTGAAATGAGAGTACGAATTCTCGATCGTATTAATTACCTGTTGTGGAAGATATAGAAGTTACGAGAATAATGCTCAAAGTTCAAGTTATAATACAAGATGTTTTTGGCTAATAGCCAGAAAGTGTCAGATTTGTTCAAAATGGAAAGACAGATTGAGAATAGATTGGGACTAATACAGTTAACACATATAACTTTGGTGAATAAGAACTATCAGTCGAATACTGAGAAATCATGGAAGAAAATAAGGTGATGATGTCATCTAGTCTTGTCAGGATGGTGTCCTGACTTATAAAGAATTTTACTAATGGATGCGAATAAGAGCACCTATGTTAAACCCTGGATTTCAATTCAAGGTTGTTGGTCAAATTTTTGGAGCGATTGTTTACTATAGTAATCACCATTAACGAGTTATGCAAAGTTACAAAAAAAATGTAAATGAAAACGTTGCATCTTAAACTATCATGACAAGATATAGAGAGGTGATATGGATCTAATTGATAAGTCAATGTGAATCAGACAAGTTTGTGGTAAACATAGTATGACTCATAAGAAATATGGAATAGTTAAGACAATGTCAATAATGACCAAAGACACCTTCCCGAAGGAAAAAGAACAAGACTTTCTTGATTATCCTGAAAGGGAATAATATTAGATGAGGGGGAAGACCCTTAATTATACTAGAGATCGGGTTTCCTACGAACATGATAGGTTATCATCATGATTGTGTCATATGTAATAGAAGTGGCACATAAGAAATAAAGTGCCACGTGTAAGTAAGAGCTGAGGATAGACGAAGCATGTCATATGTAAAAGATGGGCATGACAACCTTGAGTTCCTCCAGATGATGAATGTGATACAAATAAAAGTCAATCTCTAATTATGCATGCCAAGGCATGCGAGGATAAAGTATGCTGACTTAAATGGGTAAGTGTAAAAATATTAAGGCATGAGATGCACAAAAAGGCGTAATCTTGGAGGTTATAAGAATCAATATAGATTGTTAAAGAAGGAAGAGAAAAAATGATATGGAATAATAATCTTGAGTTCTTCTAATCGAGGTATGTTTTATTTTATTCTGTTGAAATGATAAAAAATTGAGAATTTGCAAGAATGATCTCAAAGCAACTCTATATGTGCCCAATATTAAAAGAGCAGTTAATTTGTGAGTGAACGGATCCTTATGATTTAAGAAGAATAAATATTCAAATGGCTCATGGGCAAAGTTAAAATTGTTAGAAAGTTATACATATAATGTGTACGACGTAAAGCTCAAAATCAATATTGAAAACGGTTATGGTACGGATTTGGAGATTGAGAAGTTACAAGAATTGTAAGTCTACATGATAAGGTGTCATAAATCCCTAACATGATATGTATGGACAAGGTCAATGATACCATGAAGAATGGAAAAATATGCAAGTATATATTTATCATATGAAACGCGTTGATGTAAATATGTGGTATGAGCTATGGCCAAAGATGTTCGCATTATGATGTAGACATGAGGTAATAAAACCCTACAAGCATGACATCTTTATCATAAGTATTAGCCTAGTTGGCGGGATACCATGAAAATAAAGTTTTATGAAAGGACTTAATAGCAAGAAATATGATTTCAGAGATATACTACGGAATCTCATATATATATATATGCAGCTTGAGAACATGATGATGGCATAAAGATAGAATGTGTAATTCTTACATCTAGCATTATGAAGATGGTATATGTTGTGAAAGTTATATAATGATATGTGGATTTAGCCTAAGGGAGTCATACTAGTTTAACATACTTAAGCGTGAGATGAGAGGTGTAATGCAGTTGTACTTGCTAGAACTGTATTAGAGCATGGATTGAAGGGTGAAATATTATAAGAGATCTCAACGATAGAGTGAACATGAAAGAGTGCAGTGGTAACTATAATGATGTCGTAAGGGCAGAAAATAATGCCCTTAGCAATATATGTCGCAACTAGTAGCGACGTAATACTTGGATACGAAAATGAACAAAGAAAGTTCCTATGAGTATTGACCAATCTATCCTATTGTCGGAATAATGAGCATATAGGCATAATGATGAAATAAAACTCAATGTACGATGAAAGACTGAAGCGCTAAAATAGAGATTTCTAATTGGGAGGGATAAATAGCCTATTGTAGTGGGTGAACAAATTGATTGTCAATAAAAAGTTCTAAGTGAGATATAAGTTTAATATTGACTTCGAGTGGCAAGTAAGAGTTTGAATTGGGTTTACTCCTAAGTGGGGGAGCATCGGAACAGAAGATTCACCTTAAAGATAATGGTTTGAGAAATAAGATATTTTATTTACTTGAGTCAAGATGAAGAGAAAACATCCGGTAACTTCATGACGGAATGAGTACAATTACCATAAAGTTTTTGTTGGGATTCAAAGACTCATTACAAAAATAGTTACGATGTTCAACATCAGGGATATTAAAAGTTATATCTGATAGTCAAAGATTTAATGGGCAACTCGAATGTATTCCTACAACTTTAGGGGCATGTGCAATTTGAATTAAATTCAAGTATTGGCGGAGAGCAAGCAAGTACTTTAAATTGTGCGTGGGATTAAGTGGAATAAGAGGATATTTTAATGTGTGCACACTTTAGCACGAGATGAAATAGAAAAGGGTTGTCACACCTCCTTTTTATTTACTACACCCCGCAAAGGATGTATAGGAGTTTTTCCACTTAAGGACAATCGGAACGGGATTTATTATTAAAATTCAGAGTCGCCACTTGGGAGATTAATGGTGTCCCAAGTCACCGGTTGAATCCCGAACCGAGAAAATTATGACTCTGTTAACAGTCAGGGAACCAGAAATCCGAGTAAGGAATTCTGTTAACCCGGGAGAAGGTGTTAGGCATTCCCGGGTTCCGTGGTTCTAGCACGGTCGCTCAACTGTCATATTTGGCTTATTTGTTTGATTTTAGTACATGTTTTAATCTATGTGCCTTTTAACTTTGAAACGCTTTTATTATTATTATTTTTAGAGAATTGCAACGTCGTGAAAATGTGTCTCGAACCACGTTGCACCAGTGCACCCGTGATTTTTGATACATTTCAACTTCGTTGAGATTTGGATTTTGGGTCACATAAATGTGCACCCGAGTTTAAGAAGGTAAATTATTAATAGCGCACCTAAAGTGACTAGCGCGTGATTATCTTTGGGGAGGGCCGTGAAATTCGCTAGACGGCCCGTCCCGAATTCTAAGTTCTTTAATGTAACCATTTATCGAGGGCCCCGCAATTTTGCATTGTATTTGGCGAGGCTCGTCTCATTTATTATTTAAGGGCTAGTCCTGAAGTAAACTACGACTTTTCATTTATTTATCTCTAATAACACAAGAAAAGGTCCTAATTAGTCAATAGACACAAACGGACAAAATTCCCAACAGACACAGGCGTTGGGCCTGATATTAGCCCAGATCGGACAAGCATATCAGGCTGCGTTGGGATGATCAAAAATCGAATCCCTGGAGCTGGCAAGCCACTGATTTGCTCAAACCTTTGCCCACCGAAATTATTCCGAACTCTTATGAGTGCATTCAATGACTGACAATAAAGTAAGCAATGTATTCTTATTCAAGTTAACAGAGTATTGATTACAAGTTACGAGCCTAAATTCATACTTTGATCATATCTAATTATCAAACAACCAACAATGTATTCTTATTCAACTAATTACC
>NW_017672693.1:43447-44301 GCF_001879085.1 Nicotiana attenuata | reverse complement strand
TGAAAGTATTCCCTTGTTCTCCAGGTGGGCTGATTTCAACAAAATAACGACAAAGAAAATTTCTGCCCCTGTTTCAATCAAAGAAAACTTTGTTAATGTAAAATGGTGATTAGCTGCTGGCATTCTTGTTGGCCATGCTCCCGCTTCCGACATCCACCCTGACTTGCTTCCTGAACTTGCTTTGACTTGCCACGATTTCCCAATTGACTTTCAACCCTCAAATCTTGATGACTCACATGTTTTACTTCATACCACTGTTCGGTATTCCTGTTCCTTTCTCGTGAACCTTGCCTCTTCCTTGCAAACATCTGATTATTCCACTGACTTTATTGATCCTTCATGTTTTACTCTCTTTTGACATGTCCCCAACTTGTTGTGCCACCCAACTGGGAAGCTGGTAGTTAGCTTTGACATCCTTCTTTTATTTTTGAATAGAACTGACACTAAAACGTCTTATAGACCAATTTCAAGAAAATGGAATGCAATGACCTTGAAGGTGTTGAGGATAGAAAAACTCTGAAAATGAATGAACGGTAATGAAGAGAAAAGGACAGGACTTATCTGAGCGAAAAGGCTGATTCTATTGATCATGCATTTTGGATCCCAGCCTAGTCTGTCCAAACAATAAATTGTCAATTACCACCCTTGCTGTCTCATACTTCCATGCCCGACTCTTAACGAAACCCAAACCTTGCCTCTTTCACCATATTTCAAACATCTTTCAACCACAGACTTCCTCATTTGCACATCTGAAAACTCACTTTCGCCTTACGGTGCCCATGAGGGTTTTCACCAATAAGACTCTCTCATTTTTAATATCTCTCAAACTCACTTCGCCTTACGGTGCCCGTGAG